>NC_038246.2:4846979-5106383 GCF_000004515.6 Glycine max | reverse complement strand
TTTGCAATAAAAAAAGTGACCCCCTCCGGAAATAATTTCAAAAGGGCCCCTTTTTGGTAAATAATTTCTAAAAGGGGCCCCTTTTGGTGTTTTTGCCACATATATTGAGAGAATTTCAAACAAGTTGCACCCATTTTCATTCCGAGACGTCGAGATTGCATAATGAACCAATGAATTTTTTTATGCGATCGATGATGCTTAACTTTTATTAATTGCAAGAAGTATTAAAATCAATTGACCTAGAGAATATATAAAATGAATTAATAATCTACATACACATTTTTTTTTTATAACTACATACACATCTTCATGCAGAGTAGCGAAAGGCTGCTTGATCATTCAACGATAACTAGAAATAAAAACTTCCTACATACTTGTATGTCATATATAGGAAGTTAGCAACATCAAATCAATAGTATTTCAATAATATCACATCCTTTCCAACACCTTTGGTGCTTCTCTGCTTTACACTCTTCGACCATCTAGAATCTTCTGTAGTTCTTGAGGCTGACATGGGATTGCAAGAGCTCCCTTTTGCCCGAAACCAAACTCTTCCTCAGCTTGATCCAATAATCCTAAGAAAGCAGGATCATTCAAGTAATGTAAGCCAACAATGAACCTTTTGGATTCTTCACCCTTTATTGCAAGAACAGCAAAATATCCTTCCCTAACATCATCTGGCACCACACTTGTGGCTTCATTGAAGTGATTCAATGGTGGTCTTCTGTGAACAAAGAGTAGTGAAACACCCTTTTCTATCTTCCCAACAAACGACCTAAGCATCTTCTTGATAGGATATGGTGAATTAGTAAAATTTGGAAGGTTCTAAATTTGTGCTTGTGGCCTCTATATGCTGAGTTTGACTATATATATACTGAGGAATTAAATGCAGAAAAACGAAAAATCTTGATTATTTCTAGGTGGTCATCAGAAGCCATTAAACAAGTGGCAAGTGGGTGCAGCCACACAATGTATTGATTTTTCCATGTGATCAATTTCTTTTTTTTCATACGCGCTAAGCAGCCTTTATCGTTGAGGTAGAGCTAAGATTCTGTTGTCCCCATGTTTTATTGTATAATATTTATGGCTGTCCTATAAAATTCAACAATTTGATTTTCCATTGAACTGTGAAGGTTTCTAATTAGTTTTAACAGCCTGGTTTTTTGGCCTAAATGGCTATTTTTAAATTGATTCTTGTGATTATGGATTCGTATCTTTTGATGTGTTTGAAACGTGTATGAACAATGGGAGATTATATAAAAAAAATGAAATTTTAATCAAAGAAAAATGGAAAAATATTTTTTTTTAAATTTTATTTTTAAAAATTAAAATTTTCAATTAAATGAAAAAAATATTTTATTATTAGTATTTTTTTTATCTTTAATCCAAACATATAATTTATCTATCAATCAAGACTTTGATCGATTTGATGGAACAAATTTTCCAAATCAAGTGTAGAGTGCAGAGTCTCTAAATGCAATATTTTATAGGTGAGATATATAATTATTGCTTGGTAAAGGATGTGGCTAGAGGATAAATAGAAGGAACACTTTAAAAATAGTAATTTAGGTAAAAAAAAAAGATAAGAATTCGTAATCACAAATATTTAAATGGTAGATATTCTAACCTTTCTTATTATTTCCTCTAGGTTGATATATAAGAAAAGTATCTTATATTTTAACTTCAATATAAATAAATTTAATTAATTTTATTTTATTTAATGATATTATTTTTAAAATATTTTTAATTTATGATAACAAATTTTAATGAAAGATATTTTAAAAATAAATTCATTTTTACTTAAGATTTATAAAATTAAACGATGTTAAATAACTTTCTTAAAATTAATATTAAATTACATATTTTTATTTATATGTGAGTTTAGAGGTAATAATAATTTTTTTATTTTTATGAATTGAATAAAGTATCATAGATTTATAACATTTACACATCTTGTTCAATTCATTGAATTAGATCTACTTGGTGAAATAATGATTTATTAGTAGGACACTTTCTTTTTATTAATTAAATATTTTTTACTGAAATTAAAAATTTATTTAAAAATACAGAATTATGACTGATTGATTAAATGAGATGAGATTCACAATATTTTATAATTTTTAATAAATTTTAATCAATAAAAAAATATGTCTAAAATATGTATTAAAGAATGTGCTATTAACATTTTTATCATGTACTTTACATGGATACGGTGACCTAATACGTTTTTAAAAAAATTATCAAACCATATTTTTTATTTATACAACTTTTTATTAAATGATAAAAAATGGCAAGTGGTATTTGTGAGTGAGTTAAAAATAAAATTTGATAACTCATACATTGGAAATATGACATACAAATGTTAATTATATGGTTCTTTTCATGTATAATTTTTTCTTATTTGGTAATTTTTTTCTTTTCAAAATAGCACTAATTTAGTGTTTTTGAAAAAAAAATTGCACTAATGTTGTAAAAATGCCATTATCACCATTTTTAAGGAACATGAGACTTTCTGCGTGTTTGGAATCACATTTACAGGAAGAAGAAAAACGTACGTTCAAATGATATACACATGGTAGCTTTCATCTCATCATGGCATCTTAATACGTGGGTGTGCAATGCAGTTCCAATCAAACCTTTATCACTCACATTTAATTTCCAACAAATTAAATCTTCCATCAAGCAGCTGAGCCCTGGTGATCTCCTCGGAATTGAACAAAGACTAAAACCATCACGTGTCTTGCCCAAAAATAATTAATTGTATTCTAACGAATTGATATCTTTTGTTGCTGAGATCACTGTAGTATGATTTAGTGATCTTGAAAGCTTGTTTAGATGAGCTTGCAGTGCCACTATTGTAAAATTAAAATATCAATATATATGGGACATTATACGGACAAGCAGCTATAAATTAGAAAAAAAAAAACATCCGTAATTTGCTTGTTAATTGGTGCAGAAACATGCGACTTATTGCAATGTTTTGAAGGTCTTTTTCATCCTTCTGGCTTTGGACTCGCGTGGACAACAACCGTGTGTACTCGAAATCAGTACATGGAGTTAATTTGTAGGCGGTGTCGGCACAATGAATTAGATGAACTATTCTGATTAAAGTTTGCAAAATGATTTATTTTCCTTTTGTTGTCTTGGCTTTTTTATACTATCTTAAGTACTGTTAAATGGAATGATCCCTTTGCTTAGTTTCAATGGTCGAAATGGTAGAAATCAAAACCATCATTGAATCAAGAATATTTGCTACCTTCTCCGTCCTTAAATATAAGTTTTTTTTTTTTTTTTTTTTTAAAAACTAGTTTACATCTTTTAACAAAGTTGACAATTTGTATAACTTTTCCAAAATTATTTTTAAAATTATTAAAATTCATCATCTCACTTTTTTTACTTAATTACTTTCTACCTAATTAATTTATTTGTGCAGGTCATTAGGTTAATTTTAGCATTGTTTGAGACCTTGCTTGTCTCGTAGCGGATCGAAGACTCTCCGGTTGTTTGAACCAGTGGATCGAGACTGGGGTTATCTGCTGAATTGCATGAATTTTCGTCGTGTGGAACACGGGGTATCTGCTGTAAAATTCCACGTTGATTGCAAGATCTGGTTCTATTGTTATCGACCTAGATGACAAACTTGGTTATCCAAAAAGGGTTGCATTCCCAGAAGCATCGACTTTGGTGCAGTATTGTTTTGGAATCAAATTAGCAAAAGGACAATTGGCTCCAATTATTCAATCAGCAAGAATTTTCTTTTTTCAGTGTTGACTTCAATTTTCCAACGGATTAGGAGTAGCATAATTCCATTTAATTAAAACTTGCCAACGAAGGAACCTTTTATTGACTTCGGGCAATTAGTTTTATTGGACATCATGGATCTAAGGAGAAAAGAGTTTAGAAATCTTGAATGGGCAGGGGAAAAAATGTCACGTGGCTTACTTGAACATTTTTATTTTTAATAAGAATGATTTAAACTTAACGGATAAGATTCTGTATAAGTCTTGCTCGATCTCATGGAATTCTGTCCCAATTTTAATATATACTATAACAATATACCAAAGTATTAGGTCTACAAGATACTTAATTATATATTTTATCACAATTAACCAAAAATCTTAGATCTACAACACACTTAATCATTAAAGAATTAGAACAAGTATTCGGATTTGTAGCTATTATTGTTGAAGGGTGGAGGTTAAGACGTGGGAGCATGTCTCCCACCATCGAAGAGTCTTTAAACATGATTAGATATAATGCTTTAAATTTTAACGGTCTAATTTATTTATTTTTTTATTGTTTCCTTTTCCTTTTTCCCTTTTACCCTCTTTGTAACCGTTGTTGAAGTTTTTGGTCTGGCTGGTATTTGTTATTAAAACAATAAATATCATATTTGAAAATTCCTTTCTTTTGTGTGATGTTGATTTGTCTCTTGCCAATGTTCTAAGCTAGTTGCTCATTATTACAATGACTATTGTCTTTATTAGAAAATATTCAAGTCCCACATCCGCTGTCTCAATCCTTAGACTACAACGTTTATATACCTGTTGAACAACTTCCTTCAATGCAGTTGGTTTTAAGATGAAATCTAACTGTCTATTTCAATAATTTGAAAATTATAACAAACAAGAAATAGAGTTTAACAATTAGATATTAGTAAAAGACTAATTATATAATAATTAAAATTTAATGAAATATAATATTTAGTATTGTTTAAAAAGATAAAATCATTATTGATTTTATAATTAAAAAAAGTTAGGAGATAAAAATGAATATATAATAACTAAAAGTTGATAAAATATAATGTTGAGATAAGATTTCTTAAAAAATAAGATTACTATTAATTTTACAATCTAAAAAAAGTTAAGAGATAAAAACTAATTGTATAATAAAAATTTAATAAAAATATAATATTCAGTTTCAAATTAGATTTTTTTTACTTCCAAAAGGATTTAACTGAAATGAAGGTATGTAAGTATTAAAAAAATCCGAATTTTTATTAAATAAAACTTAGATTTTTTTATGATAAATAAATAATAATATATTATTTTTTTAATTGGAAAAAAAAATCAGGAGAGCCAAGGCCTGGTCCCCTCCCCATAACATAGGTCTGCCCTTGGTTTCCCACCCTAATCTCCACCAATTATTCAACTTGGTGATGCTAAAGACTTTGTAGAAGCCAAAATCATGAACAAGAGAGCTCGAAATTTTATGGTTCTTAGTTGACTTAAGTTTTTTTTTTCCCCTTAATGGAACCTTCATAAGTCTCCAGACAAGAAGAAAAAAAAATAATTATATGATTTGATATATTGAGAATCTTGAGTTACTTATTTATTGACATCAACATGATTTTTATTATGCCAAAGTAAGCTAATAAAGTTAGAGTTAAGCAACCATTTATTCACAAAATGTTATTTATAGTAATTTATTAATCTTTATAATAATTATTATAAAAGTTATACTGATTAAATTTTTTGATTAATTAATAATGTAATTTTTTTACAGCAACCTGACATAACCATTAAACTCATAAAGTAATCTACTTATTAAGCCCTTATTACATTGCTTTGGTCCCTTAGCATATCCACTTAATTAAACTACTTAAAAATAACCCACTAAGTTATATAAATTAGAAAACATAGATTTTACATAATATCTACATACACGTCTTCAAAATAACCACGAGGATCAGCTTAATGATATCAGAAATCAAGTAATATACATTAGGTCATAAGTTAAAACATGATCATTATATAAAAAAAGTACACGTCTTCAACCCAAAGAAGAAAAAAAAAACTTTAGTGCAGAAATTAAAACCTCTTATATATATGGATCATAGGAACTTAGGAAAATAAATAGCCCTTCCTGCACCTTTGCTGTTGTCCGGTATGACTCTCCAGCCATCTAAGATCTTCTGTAATTCTTGAGGCCGACAAGGGACTGCTAGAGTTCCCTGCTGTTTGAAGCCATACTCTTCTCCAGCTTGATCCAACAAACCCAAGAATGCTGGATTAGCCAAGTAGTCTAACTCAACAACAAACCTTTTGATTTCTCCATCTTTTATTGCAACAACAGCAAAATACCCTTTACTAACAACATCTTCGGGCACAACATTCGTTGTAGTTTCCACTTGATTTTCATTGAAGTAGTTGAGTCCTGGCTTTTTGGGAGCAATTAGTGATAGACCCTTTTCAATCTTCTCAACAAAAGACCTAAGCATCTTGAAATCCATTACTGAATAATGCAAATTTCTTCGATTGTGATAGTGAAGTTGAAAACTTGAGGTTGAGTATCTATGGGTAGAGATTGGCTATTTATATTGAGATGATGAAGAAACATCCACGAAATTTCTTGACCGTGTGGGAACCTTGCACGCTTGCTCGTGGGTCTTGCCATACATAAATTGCATTCATTATTGATGACATTATTTGGACAGGTCATTGGTCAAAATCTTAAATCATAAGATCAAAATCACGATAGTGAGGAAAGGATTGCCGGGCTTCATGACTTGTAAATATCACTATGCCCCCTCTGTTTTGTTAGGAGTTGACCGTGACATTGAAATAAGAGGGATATAATATTACTAAGAGAGTAAGGGTAAATTAAATAAGTTTGGTTTAAAGGAAAAAGTTGACACACTAGTAATGTAAAATCTTGCTGTGTTTATATGAGAGTAATAATAAGATGGATTTAACAGAAAATATATGTTTAATTTTTATCGCATGTAAAATTTATTTTTTAATAATCACGTATTATGAGTAAGATAATCTTTGACCCAATAAGTTATGAGATCCTCAAATTTGACTTTCGAAAAAATTAAGTTTTTATTTATTTATTATTATTTAGGTTTTGCTTAATTATTTTATCTTGGTACATATACGGGTGTCCTCTAGATTTGCGTCCTTTGCCGTTAGCTGAATTCTCAAGGCTCAAGTGTCGTTTTTTAGATTGTTGCTTCCTCTAACTCAATTGACCGCATTATGTTACGTAAAAATCTTTCATTTTACAAAGTATGAATAAATATAGAGATGAAATTAATAATTAAACCAATTGACTTTTATCATGTTACAGTAATTTTTAAAATTTAATTTTAGTTTCTACAAAAAATTAATAATTTTATCGTCTCTATATTTATATTAAAAAATAATGTAATTTTAGTTCCTCTTTAGAACTAAAAAACATGTGTTTAATAAAAACTAAAAATATACTACTATGAAGATATAAGGTTGGTTGGATGATTAAGAAATAGGAGAATGATGAAAAGATGCGTGCTTTCGACTTATCGTATAGGCCAAAATTGTCTTTGCGCGCTTAGCGCGCAACATTAGAATTGAATCATAGCCTATTTCAACAACAACCACCCTACTAGCAATTTGAATTTGAACTTGATCACATTATCGATATAACATGTATTAATCCAGGGAGTTCAAACAATTAGGGTATAAGCCAGCAAGCACAAGATCACAAAAATATCACACCAATTATGCAACTATATATCTAACAACATAAGTTAAACAATAGAAAAGAAAATTAAAGGTTATAAATTCTAGATTGCCTCCCAATAAGCACTTCTTTAACATCACTGGCTTGACGCAAAGGACCCTCATAGGTCATAGAGCTCTATGATGGTGGGTGTTGCTGAGTCAAATAGGTTGAAAGAAACCTTTTGGTCCTTCACACTCATCTCCAGATGGCCTTTTCCCATGTCCCCCACACAGTTAGCAGTGAGCATGAAAGGTCGACCCATAATTAGGGGAGTTTCGACGTCCTCCTCGATGTCCATTATAACAAAGTCCACTAAGAAGGTCAACTGCTCTACCTTAACTAAGACATCCTTAACCACACCATAGGGTCGCGTGGTTGAGCGGTCTGCAAGCTATAGTGTCATTTTAGAAGGGATCACCTTGAAATTTCCCAATCTTCTGCACGTGGAGAGAGACATTAAGTTGATACTTGCCCCCAAGTCGATGAGAGCTTTACCCACTAAAGTTGATCCTATGGAGCATGGGATAGTCACAATCCTAGGATCTTTAAATTTTTGGGGCATGATACATTGGATCACCGCGCTGCAGTTTCTTTTCACCTCAATGTTCTTGTTATCAATGTACTTTCTCTCCTTAGTTAAGAGATCTTTCATGAATTTGCGTACATCGACATCTGCTGTAACACTTTACCAAAGGGGATGGTGATTTTTAGCTTCCTGACAATATCAAGAAAGTGAGCAAAATACATGTCTTTGTCTTTTCTCGAAGGAGTCAAAGGATAAGGAATATCCTTGTAGGTACAGTTGGTACTTCCTTCTTGCCCTCTATGGCTAATTGGCTCTTGGTCTTTGAGTTCAGGACCTCATCACTATCTTCATTGGTATTTTTTTTCTTTTCTTCTAATATTCTTTTCTCAGTCTCTTTTATTTGTCTCTCATCATCTTCCTCATCTTTTTCCACTTCCTTTCCTTCTCCCTCTACATTCTTATTCCTTTCCAGACTTTCTTTTACCTTGCTCTTGGTGAAGATCACCTTGCACTCTTCCTTAGGATTTTTCTCCGTATTGGCTACAAACTGTCCATTGGGTTTCTCAGCTAACTGCTTAGCAAGTTGGCCCACTTGAACCTCCAGATTCTTTATAGCCGACTCAGTACTCTTGTGATTTGAAATAGAAATTTGCATAAACTGAGCCAGAGTGTCCTCTCGATTGGTGGTTCTATCGTATAGATTCGGACCCTGGTTAAGGGGGTGATTGGATGGACCCTTTTGGTCTTTATTGAAGTTATTACCTAGGTGGAACCTCCAAGCATGACCTTGGTTCTGGGAGAAATTTCCTCCTTGATGAAAACCTACATTGCCTCCTGGATGATAGCTTGCATTGCCTCCTTGATTATACCATTGGTGGTTTCAATTGATAATATAATTGACCTCTTTTGATGCTTCCCCCTTGAGTCATGCAGGTGCCTGACTCATGAGCTCCTCCTCCGCACACAGCACAACCTTCTGCCTGCATTACAGAAACATTAGCAGGATTACCTGAATGTAGTTGTTTGGGAAGTTTGCTTAGGGTTTTAGTCAAGGTCTCTAGTCTCTTTGCTAGAAGCTTGTTCTGAGCCAACAATGCGTCTTGGGAAGTGAGTTCAAATAGACTTTTCTTTGTAGGAGTTTAAGCTTTATCTCGAAGAATTACATCGTCATTGGCTGCCATGTTTTCAATTAGCTCCATAGCTTCATAGCTTCATCAGGTGTTTTTAACTTTATCTTACCACTAGTGAAAGTGTATAGAAGTTTCTTCGATTGAGGTCGTAAGCCATCAATAAAGATATTTAGTTGTATTGCCTCACTAAATCCATGCGTTGGAGTCCAACGGAGTAAATTGCGAAAGCCATCTAAAGCTTCGCTGAGTGATTTGTTTGGAAACTGATGAAATGAAGAAATCTAAGCCTTGCCATGTGCTGTCTTGGATTCTGGAAAGTATTTCTTCAAGATTTTCTCCACAACCTCTTCCCAAGTTCTCAGGCTATTTCCTTTAAATGAGTGAAGCCATCTCTTAGATTTGTTGGCAAGGGAAAAGAAGAATAGGTTGAGGCAAATAACACCTTCCAGAACACCATCTATCTTGACTGTATTACATATTTCTATGTAAGTGGCCAAGTGGGCGCAAGGATCTTCATTTGGCAATCCTTGGAATAGGTTACCTTGTATTAGCTGTATAAGAAAATGGGGATATGAGATGTTGGTCGCTTGTACCTCTGGCTGCACAATACTGGTGAAGTACTGTGGTGATGAGGAGCTGGAATAGTCCTCCAAGGTAAACTCTCTATGACTCATCTCCTGCGACTGAGTTATCTGCAAAAATAGAAAAAAGGAGTGGATGTAGTTGGCTCATCCAAATCAAGTGGAAATGGTGAGGATGCTGTGGAGGATGAGATTCCTTTACTTCCTTGATTTGCATGCTTTTCTAGCTATTCTCTCCTCCTCTTTAAGGTGTTGTTTTTCCTATAGGTTGCCACGATTTCCACATTTAGTGGAACAAGGTTTACCTCAGAAGCCTTACCTCGCATATAAGAAGGCTAAAATAACTTGAGAACAGGTTATCAAGTTAAAGAATCTAATATGTATTAACAGATTAAATACAAAGAATCAATGAATGAAGAATAATTGCTCAAAATCAGATATATTTAACTACCGAGTTCAAGGAACAAAAGTCCCCGACAACGGTGCCAAAAATTTTTTGACTCCTTGGCAAGCATACTAAGTTATACAAGTAGTATAAAACGGTAAGATCAAGTATCGAATTCTACAGGGACTATGCTTGTACTTAAAGTTATATGTATATCTAACGATTAAGCAGTTAGTGACTCAAATTGAATCTTATTCATTAATTAACTACAAGTATAAATTAAAAGGAATTAACTATAAAGCAAGGAACATGAAGGTTAAGAAAACAAGTGCTTGAAGTTATGAGATGGTGTTGTGATAAGTTGAAGAACATGTTGGGGGCTCCGCTTGTCAGAACTTCTCTTGATGTAATCTTAATAAATTTTTCTCTTTTAACATTAATATAATTATTATCTGCATCTACTAGTCCATTCTAACCAAGATCCCTCAAATGAAAGAACTTAAATCACTTAATATTGCTCCCAATTCCTTGGTATTGAATACTAAATGATTTGCATTAAGAGCAAAGAACAAGCTCAAGAAAACCACTCTCCCTAAATATGACTAACTTTAGATATTCTTTCCAAGTTCTTAGCATACAAACATTTCTCAATATTTATATCTAAAACAATACATGAAGATGGATGATCAAACTATAATTGTGTAGATAAACACAGAGATAAATAATAATAACAATATTATATTAAAAGATAGCTCAAAATTATTACACAAAGGAGAGTTTGGTTAACAAAACTCCCAACAACAAGTGATTTTAGTCTCTCATTGTCATGAGAGACTTAAAAATATAAAAGTGGGATGAAAGAGAAGAAAATGGAAGAGAAATGAATTGAAACAGATCGACTAGAGCTTCGGAAACAAATTTTCTTTCCATTGACTTCTTGCTTTTCTTTGCTTCTTTTGGTTTCTTTGTTCTTCTAGTTTTTTCATTCTTCTAGAAAACAAAATGTTTCCTTTCCTTTTTATATGTTTCACCAACTAAGTGACCAATTAGAAATCTCTTATGCACTTAGTGGGACATTCGCACTGAGAGCGCATGTCCAGCTGGATCAAGTGGCCACATGCTAAGCGTAGGATGCGTGTTTAACGCGCTTACTTGTGACAATTGTCTTCCAATATGGCTTCTTGCGCTAAGCGGCTTGCTTGAATTGAGCGGTTCTAACTTGTTGAGCGAGGAGATCACGCTGAGCACGACACTTTAGTTCATTAATCCTCTTCCATGCCCTGCTATAACTCTACACAAAATATAATCAAAATTACTCTAAATTCATTAACTTTAACATCTTCTGGTTAAAAATTCAGAAGAAGTTAAGTCCTATTGTACAAATAACGTATGAATAATATTTATTAATTTTTATTCTCAAACTCCAAATTTTCATAATTATTGAAAATATAAATAAACTATTATTATAGATAAATCATTTTAATAATAGTAATAGTTAAAAATAAATTATAACACCTCAAAATATATTTTTATCCATAAAATAAAATTAAAATTTATATAAAAATATCATATAAATATATTTACTTTTGTCATTTTATATTTTTAAAATACTTTGATAGATAATTTTATTGAATATTTGTCATTTAATAAGTTATTTAAAAAAATTAGCTTTTGATTAATTTTACCAAATATTGTGTAAATCAATATTTTAGTCTAAACTTATTTTGTTTTTAAGGAAATTAAGCAGACCGGGCTACGAATGTATCATAAGTGTGTTGAGCTCGGTAAATTTGTATATCATTGACTGTCTAGAAAATGTATTGGAAGAAGTATGAAATTTACTTAATCATTTTAGAGAGAGGGTTGGAGTAGCGCCTATTGTAGAGAAGATGGTGGAAAATAGACTTAGGTGGTTTGGGCATGTAGAGAGAAGACCGATAGACTCTGTAGTGAGGAGAGTAGACCAGATGGAGAGAAGACAAACAATTCGAGGCAGGGGAAGACCCAAAAAGACTATAAGAGAGGTTATAAAAAAGGATCTCGAAATTAATGGTTTGGATAGAAGTATGGTACTTGATAGAACATTATGGCGGAAGTTGATCCATGTAGCCGACCCCACCTAGTGGGATAAGGCGTTGTTGTTGTTGTTGTATTCTAAACATGTATTCTTTGTCTACTACTTTTTAATAAATTATTATTCAAATGGAAGAACACATTAGCGGTTAGTATACAAGAAAATAGTGACTATAATTTAGACAAACCATTTACAGTATTCACTATAATTTATTCAAATAAATTTGTACACCATCAATTCTATGATTCCAATGGGAAAGGCATATAATAGTTCATTTCAAATGAAAGCATTATATCCATGCAAATTATTTTCTTTTAAGATGACAAAAGAATTAGATATTTGGAAGCTAGAGAGAGTTAGACATTTCATTGGAAGATAAGGACTGAAATTTGTCATTATTGCAATTAATATCCTCAGTTCCTCGCTATACAGATCGATTTAGCCTCCAACTCACCGTGACTGTACAAAACGGGACAACTGCACCAACCAGTAATCTTCTAATCTTTTTCAGCAGTAAAAGCATTTTGGTGCATGCATATCAGTGAGCTTGATGGGTTTTTTAAAGATTTATTTCTTCTCCCACAAAAAAGTTCATGAGACGCATTCTAAGTAATTAGGGCATTACGAAGCTCTCAGTAAAAGCTTATATAGTACTAGTATCTGATATAGCTGTACATAGTGATGACTGCTTAAGAAGAATCAAATCAACATATTTTTTAATCAGTGTAGTAAAGAAATTAAAGTGAAAAAAAGTCATGGACATGGTTTGTAGCAACAAATCAATTCTTCAATTGCAAATATCCCTCATTTTGTTTGCCAACTGTATATATTGATCAAATATTTCTCCACTTTCTGAATTTATTTTCCTTTAATTATATTTCTTTATTTGTTGTGTGTGAATATAGTAACCTTTTTCATTTTATATATGATACCTTTTCTGCTCGATTGTTCTGCAGAGGGCTTGGAATCCCTTGGATTGAACAGTTGCACTGATATTCCTATGCATAATCTCTGCGGGTAAGATCATACTCAAAACAGTTGCAATTTCATCATACATATGGAAGAATATCAGAATGTGTTTGATTTAACTTATTTTAGAGAAATAATAGTTAATTTTGTAAGCTTCTCGAAAGAAATAATTGCAAATATTTTGCTTTCAAGTGTGCGTTAAATCAAAGAAATTATTAAAGCAATAACATTTGATCTACCTTTGTTACACTGTAAAAGGGAACAATTAATTAAGTGACTAAAGAATAAAAAGAATCATCAACAACTTAAGTAGAATCCTCCATAAGTATCCCTTGCAACTTTGTTGCTTCTCTTCTCTACACTCTGCAACCCTCAAGAATTCTTGAGGCTGACAAGGGATTGAAAGTGCTCCCTTTTTCCTGAAACCAAACTCTTCCTGAGCTTGATCAAGCAGTCCCAAGAAAGCAGGATCATTCAAGTAATGTAAGCTAACAACGAACCTTTTGGATTCTCCGCCCTTTGTTCCAAGAACAGCAAAATATCCTTCCCTAACATCATCTGGCACCACACTTGTGGTTGTGGATTCATTGAAGTTCCTCAGTGGTGGCCTTCTGTGTACAAACTGTGAAATACCCATTTCTATCTTCCCAACAAAGGTCCTAAGCATCATCTTCAACTCTGAATGCTAGTTTTTTTCTTCTTGAAGGGATATATATTTAGTTTATTGAATTAATAGCGATTGAAAGCTTCTAATATATATAAATTTTGAGCTTGGGGACTCTACATGATGAGTTCGGCTTTTTATACCGAGAACACACTGAAAACACACGAAAAATCTTGATTGTAGGTGAGAGGCCAATAGCATGTGGCGGGTGTGTGTGTAACCCTTACAGATACATTGCATGATTTTGACAGGTCAATCGTTCTTTCCCATACGCGCTAAGCAGGTTATCGTTGAGGTAGGGCCAAGAATTTCTTCTCCCTATGTCTTACTATATATATATATATATATATATATATATATATATATATATATATATATATATATATAATAGGTTACATTTGCATTGCAGTTTGGTCGCTTTTCTTAATATCACAAGAACAAATGCAACCGATGTGATCAAAGACAATTAAAATATCTTGATGTTACAGTCTAAATCACAATCTCGGACCAATTTTTAAAACCTTGTATTAATATATGATGGCCTATACAATCTGGCAATGTGCATGGCTTTCTGCTTCAAGTGAAGGTTTCTAATAACAACCAAAACTTTTGGATTGGCCCATAAACGAATATTGATTGTTTGATGATTCTTTGTGTGTGGGACTCTCCTATACTCATTCTTATGTGCAAGATTTTGTTTGATTTGAGCTGAATGTTTAACAGAACCAGCCCTAAACCAAGTTCAAAGTCTCTGCAGATTTGGTAGATGGGGGATCTTTATTGCTTGCTTTGTACATATGAAATGTGCTAGGGTACATATATTGACGGTTTGTTATGACTGTCGGTGCAAGTGTTCATAGATTTTACGCGTACACTGTACACATAAACTTAATAAAGTGATATACAGTATGTATTTTCTTTTAATCTTAAGCATTTACATATATAAACGCTTTTTTTTAGACATACATAAACACTAAAAAGGGTCATATGTATTTTTTTATTTATTTTCATCATGTAAAATGAGATTTAATAATAACTTAAATATGTTTTTGGTAGTTGTAATATTTTTTTCTTTTCACTACCTAAAAAATACATTTTATATTACTTGATATTTTCAAAATTTTGATTTTGATAGTTATCATTAGTCTTGATTCGTTAGATTAACAATAGGTTCTAAAAATAAAAGTTTAAAAATATTAGATAATAAAATAAAAAATATTTCTTGTAAAAATAAACTAAAAACTATATATATTATAAATGTGAAAAAATATACTAAAATTTTGATTTTTTATCTTTCTTTTAAGATTATTTAATTTGTAGAAATCAAGAAATGTAATAAATTTTCTTGATTCTAATAAAATAATTATAAAATTTTCTATTTTTTATCATATTTGTTTTTCACTCCCCAATAAATGTATGTGTAAATTAATTAAAGATTAAAAAAGAAGTAATGATATAATAATTGATAAAAAAAATAATTAATGTAATCTTAAAAATTAAACGATAGATAAATAGAAAAAATAGTTTTCCAAAAAACCAGCAATTAAAAATTGAATGGAAGGAGTATTTTGTCAAATCATAGGAATCATAATTATAATTTTATGGGAATAAACTGTATTATTTGCGTTCTTGAAAATGTAGTATTACCACATTAGACCTCTTTAAAAGTAAAGAAATTTTAAATAAATTATCAAAAGTATAATTCATTATGTAAGTCTTTTCACTCATATATTATTCAACTTGTTCATGTGAAATCTTATCTTCAAACATACATTCCAACAATCTTTTTCTCTAAGTGTAAAATTCTTGTAAAATTCTCACATATATGTTGATTGATTGATGTTAAAAATGATATATATGACTAACCTAACATATATAAAAAGAATATAACTCTCAGTTAATGAACTAATTTTTGAAATTAAGTTTAATTCAAACTTTAAATTCTGAGATGCTGTATGATAAAAAAAAAATCTAAGATAATATTAAAGGTTAATCTTAATAGCTGTGGGGCCTATTGGATAATTCCTTAGGAGCTTGTTATCAAATCAACGGTAGCTAGACATCCATTTTTATAAACTTCAAGGCACACATGAGGAGGGTATATTAGAGATTCTGCGTTGAGTAGTAATAATGGCCAAAACCGTGTATATAGGTAGACTACCTCTCACTTTAGGAATTAGCTTTAGAGGTTACACTTAAATACTAATTTTAATATGATCCTACTAGCTAGAGTCTATTGTAAACCTAGCTATTTGACCACTCATTTTCTAGTCATTGGGGAACCATGTCCTTATGTCCAATAGTAATAGTTGTTGAACTTATAGAACTACTCGTTATTAGACCGTAATCAAACCATCATAACAATGTCTAGTCTTGTAACTTTTACATTTTAAATGTTTAGTTCTTACTACGAATAAATGTTAGAGGTCTCCCATTAACTAATTATATGATCAAAATGATATATAATACTTGGTTCTATTGTAAAGTAGAAGCTTTAAAAAATAATCAGTGAGATTATAACACTTGACTATCAAAAGAGAAAATCCCTTTCCACATAACATCAAAAGATAACTACAAAGTAATCCGTCATTCGTTCTGACACTACTATCGCTATGGTTGTCTCATTTACATCATCAACATTGCAGGGATAAGTTATTATGTGCTAAAAGTAGGAAACACTTCACCGCCTTTGCAAATAAGATTTGAGCGTATTCCATGCATAATTATCCATATCTTCAACGCTCTTAATTTCTTGGTAGACAATGACTCTATTCTTTACTGTGGAAAATGTTACAAACCAAATGAACTTGAAAGAGGTTTCAAAGGAGAAAGCAAGTGTTAATTTATCTCAATCTTGTGGAGAGTGGCCAAACTCATTTTTAATGCAACCATATATGACGCGCTGATTTCTTCCCCTATATTTGTCCTAATAGTACTACACAAACGAATTCATATAAAATTTATGATAAACGTACGTGCTTTTTTGAATATTTTTATTGATAAAAATTCATTATCAAATTGTTATAAATGTTACAATTAATATAAGTATGAGTGGATAATATTACAAGCTTCTCTTACCTTGTGTGACTTTACATAAATAATAATAATGCTAACAATTATAAATTAAACTGGCTAAAGGATATATAATTGATCATCTACACATATATATAATACATCTTGAAGCAGTAGCAAATTAAAAGGCTAAATTATTTATAATTAGACATTAAAACTTCATTATAGTGTTCTGTGTCATAGTAAGTAATAGGAAGTTAATTACAGAAATCAGCAGTAGGGTATTCATTCCTTCACCCTTGGTACTCTGCAATCTTCTCAGTGTACACTCTCTGCTAGACGTATGGGTGCACGACTTTATCTAGGGACCAGCTGGGGGCAAGCATGTGACTACAATAATGCATACTGCAGCATACATAGGTACGTAGTCCATATAATAATAATAATAATAATAATAATAATAATAAACCTTATCTGTCTTGATCATTTGTATGCGCTCATTTACTATTATTTAATCCGCGTGGATCAATTGAGAGAAACTTCTTCAATTAGCCGAGTCTTATCTTTGATGTTCCTTTGTATCTTAATGACAAAATTGTATGTCCATGTATGCATATTATACAAATTAATTGCGAATATGGTAATCGATATACATAAATTGATTTTGATATATTATTTTTTTATTAATAAATATTAGTTGTTAAATATCAGATATGAAAGTGCAGGATGAAAAAAACAGATTGTAATTCATTGATGAAAGTGCTACAAGAAATAATTTATATACAAAGGATAAGGAGTAACTAACTAACTGTATAAGAGGTAACTAACTAACTGTAGCTTATAATAGACTAACAGAATTGTGATACCCCCTCAAGTTAGTAAATAGGTGTTAATCATTTTCAACTTGACAATGAATTTATCAAAAGTCGAGTCTGAAAGTGCTTTTGTAAAAACATCAGTAACTTGTTGTTGGTTCTTGACATGGACAAGCTTGATTACTTTGGACTGAACAAACTCCCTGATGAAATGGTAATCTATGTCAATGTGCTTGGACCGTTCATGGTGGGAAGGGTTGGTGGCAAGGCTTATAGTAGATTTATTATCACAAAACAACATCGCAGAGGGCACATCAATTTCAAAGTGAAGAAGTAACTGTTTTAACCAAACAACTTCACTAGTATCAACATAGCTGGCCCAATCAACATCAGCAAAGGTAATGAGTTTGAGAGAGTTCTGAGTTGGGAAAAATAAACCTTGTCTGGGAGCAGATTTGAGATACTGCAGAAGATGATGGACAACATGTAGGTGAGGAACTCTAGGTTCTTTTATATATTGACTCAAGCGATTCACAACAAATGTGATATCAGGACGTGAAATGGTCAGATAAATCAATCTACCAATTAACCTTTTATACATTGAGAGATTAGGGAGTAAGTCTCCATCATGAAGATTGAGTTTCAGAATGGGATCCATTGGTAGATTGGAAGGTTTGCTGGCCAAAAAACCTGTATCTTCTAAAAGAGATAGAGTATACTTTAGCCGGGAAAAGTGAGATACCTCTACTGGATTTGGCTATTTCTAAGCCAAGAAAATATTTCAAAGGACCAAGGATCTTCAATTGAAACATAGACTGCAATTTGGTCTAAATAGCTTGCATAGAGGCAAAATTTGGTCTTAACAGGATGATGTCATCTACATACACTAGTAGAATAACTAAGGAATTTCCTGAACCAATGATGAATAGGGAGTAATCATGCTTGGATTGATGGAACCCATGACTAAGAAGGGTAGTGGAGAACTTACAAAATCATTGTCTAGAAGCTTGTTTAAGTCCATACAATGATTTGTTCAATTTGCATACCAAGGAAGAATTTTCTGACTTGTAACCTTTGGGAAGTTCCATATAAACTTCTTCAAACAAATCTCCATTCAAAAAAGCATTATTAACATCTAATTGGAGGAGGCACCAGTTTCTAGCAGCAGCAACACAGAGCAAAACTCTCACAGTGGTAAGCTTGGCTATTGGAGAGAAGGTATCAGAGAAATCGATTCCAGCTTGTTGAGTATATCCTTTGGCAACCAATCGAGCTTTGTATCTATCTACATAGCCATCTATTTTATATTTAACCTTATACACCCATCTACATCCTATACAATGCTTATCAGGTGGTAAGGGAACAAGTGTCCAAGTGGAATTTGCCTCAAGAGCTTGGATTTCCTTATTCATTGCCCGATGCCATTCAGGATAAGGAGCAGCTTGATGATAAAATTGAGGTTCGTATACAGCTAAAATCTGGTTAATGAAAGCTCTGTAAGGGGAGCTAAGAGCCAACAAGGAACAATGATGCTGGATTGGATATGCAGCCTTTGATTGTGATGTAACATAGTCAGACAAGTATAAGGGAGGCTTAGTGTGGCGTGTACTCCATCTTAAAGTAACAGGGGGCAAAGGGTCAGGTTGATCTGAGCCAGGGATTAAGGGTGAATCACTTGGGTCTTGGTTAGAGCTAGTAGCTATCTATGGTGATTGGCTAGTATTTTGGTCAGGGTTAGGTAATGTATTAGTGAGAGGAATGGGGATAACCAAATCAAGTAAGGAATCAAGGATGACTTGGGGTTGTGAAATGGTTTGAAATGGAAAAATGGATTCATGAAAGACAACATCACTAGACACAAAAAACTTCTTAGTGTCCAAGCTATACAATTTGTATCCTTTATAACCTTGTGGGTAACCAACAAAAATTGCAGGTACTGCTCTAGGAGAAAACTTGTTCCTAGATGATGGAAGGGTGGAAGCAAAGGAAAAACAACCAAAACTCCTCAAGGCATGATAGTTGGGTTCCTTCTTGAATAGAATGTTGAAGGGTGAGCTGTGTTTCAGTAATGGTGAAGGAGTTCTGTTGATGAGAAGGACTACAATGGTAACACAATTTCCCCAAAAAGAGATATGGACTTTAGATTGGAAATACAAAGCTCTGGCTACATTGAGTAGATGTTGATGCTTCCTTTCCACTACTGAATTTTGTTCTGGTCTCTCAACATAGGAAAATTGATGAAGAGTGCCTATGGAAGCCAAAAACTGAGTGAGAGCAAGCTCCTTAGCATTATCAGACCTGAGGCACTTGATAGATACAAAAAATTGAGTCTGAACCATGGTGAAAAATTGTTTCACATAGATTGAAGCTTCAAATTTGTGCTTAAGCAGAAATAACCAAGTGAATCTTGAGCAGTCATCTACCAATGTAAGGAAAAATCTCTTTCCCTCATATGTAGGGTGGGCATAGGGACCCCATATATCACAGTGAAGTAAGTCAAAAGGTAAATCAGATAAATGATTAGAGTTAGGAAAAAATAATCTTCTAAATTTAGCAAGTGGACAAACAGAACAATTAGAAGAAGAGAAATTAGGGGAGAAGTGTAAACCAATTTTATTATTCAAATGATTGAAAACTTTGTTTGATAGATGACCAAATCTAGAATGCCAAATATGAGCATTGTTACAAAGAGTGGAATTTGCATGTGAATTGATAACAGAAAAAGTAAATTTTCAATCATGAGTGTCCTTGAGGTCTAGGACATAAAGGCCTTGGATAAGATCCCCTTTACCAATCCTCTTGCAAGCTTGCTTCTCCTGAATATCAAATTCATTTTGGGAAAAAGAAATGGACAAATTAGGATTGGTTAGAAGGACACTAACTGAAATTAAATTGAATTTGAATTTAGGAATGTAGGCAACATTATGCAAGACTAAGGTATTGGTTAAACAAACTGAACCAATGGCAAGAATGGGTATAATGTCACTGTTAGGCAGAGTTACAATTTTATCATAAACAAGCTGATAAGATAAAAAATGATGAAGAGAGCAAGTAATATGAATGCTTGCACCAGAATCTAAAAGCCAACAATCATGAAGAAAATTAGAAGTGGAAGTAGAAAGGATCATACCACTAGCGGAAGAAACACCGTGAGGAATGACAACATTGGTAGCATGACTTTCTAAAAGATTCATCAATTGGCTATATTGCTGGGCAATAAGCTGAAACTGGGAACCTAAGTCCCCAGAAGAAGGTTGTGAGTGAGGCATATCAACAGACACTTGTTGAGCAACCTTGTGTGGTGATTCAGAAGAAGAAGAAGAATAGTGCTTCTTGACCTCTGAGGAATATTCAGTCTTCTTATAATTTGGAGGATAGCCATGCAACTTGAAACAACGATCCTGAGTATGACCCAACATACCACAATGAGCACACAAGGGGCGATTCTTGGAAGAGCCTATGGAGCAGTTTTCAGAATTATTTTGTGCAGTAGAAGAATTCTTGAAGGCAAAAACATGTGAAACTTCACTAGCAGAAGTTCCAGACGTGGAAGCACCAACCTCTTTTTGCTTTTCTTCTTGAACAACTAAGGCAAAAACCTTAGTTACTGAGGGAAAGGGATCCATGGATAGAATTTGACCTCTGATAGTAGAGAAAGATTCGTTCAGCCCCATCAAAAACTGCATAGCATACTCTATCTGTTCAAAATCGCACCATGGTTTAATTCTGCCACAGGTGCAACTATGTGATGGTTTCAGTTCTGACAGCGACTCCCAGAGAGAATGAAGTTTGGAGTAGAAGGAAGAAACATACATGGACCCTTGTTGTAGAATGATCAATTCATGCTTAAGCTGAAAAATCAGAGGACCATTACACTGATCGAAACGTACTTGGAGATCATCCCAGATTGCTTTGGCAGAAGAACAATGTAAGATACTTACTTGCATCTCTTTTGATAACGAATTAAGAAGCCAGGAAGAGATGATACTATCATTGTGATGCCACAAAGCATGAGTGGAGTGACCCAAATCAAGTTCAGGAATTGAACCATCGACAAACCCATATTTGTTCTTCCCATGAAGTGCCATGCGCATTGCTTTCTTCCAAGAATTGTAGTTTTCACTTGTAAGAGGGTGTGAAACTAAGGCAATACCAGGAGAGAAGGAAAGGTACAGAGAGAGGCTTCAAGAGGAAGCAATAGGCGCAGAAGGAATAACTTCTAATACCATATCAAATATGAAAGTGCAGGATGAAAAAAATAGATTGTAATTAATTGATGAAAGTATTACAAGAAATGATTTATATACAAATGATAAGGAGTAACTAACTAACTAACTGTATAAAAGGTAACTAACTAACTGCTTAATAACTAACTAATTGTAGCTTATAACAGAATAATAGAATCGTGATATTAAATGTTAATTTTTATTATTATCGAACAATGACTTTAAATTCACCACTTTTTCTCATTGTTTATTTTTTCACTAAGAGTCAATTTTATAACTCTTGATTTTGATTTACTATTGTACAAGCCACTTGAATGAATGATGTGATCGAGCTCCATTATTGCAGCAGCAGGTTTGTTTTTCATAAAATAATATACACATACACACGATTTTATGTAAATGAAAATTAAATATTATAAAAAGATAACAAAAAAGGGTAAGTTTTAAAATAGTGTATCTCCATCTTTATATAATATTAGTTTATGAAGCAAATCGTCAGTGTATTATACTAAAAGAATTGCTTTTATAATTTAGAAAAAGAAAAACAAAACAAAAATATGGAAATGGCTAATCGCATGACTCCTCCCTTTAGTATGTTGGTTGTGGGGATCAACATGCTTCTTAATAAGGTCCATATGGGATAAATAAGTCACATCGAGTTGTGGCGCTTGTTAAATAAGTCTCATTCCTTATGAACTTTTTTTCTTCTTATTATTTTCCCTCGAAACCATGCTAAAACCTTCGATATTCATATGATTATTACCGGTTAATAGATTGGTATATTTTCCTTGAAAAGGTCACAACATATGCTTTGATAGTAATGCCCATATCACTGATAAAATATAGTAATGCCCATATTAAATTCAAGGTGCAAAATTGTAATAAAAATAAAGTTACAAAGTTTATTTTCCTTAAAACTAATTTTAGGTTCAGATTTAATTTGTGAATAGAAAAAAAATTAAGACATAGTTTATTCTCTTAAATAGGTTCTCTCAATTAAATTCAGATGAATTAGATCTTGAATATGACAAAGAATTTCATAATTATACTTACAACTATAATTTCTGCATAACTAAACATGTAGCTTACATAACAACTCTAAAAAGACAACACTGAAAGCATGACGGTAAGAATTATCATAATCAGTGTTGTCCACCTCTTATGCTACCTCAGCAACTTCACGAATAGTTAAAATTAAACTATCATTTTCCTATTTCTATCTATATATCTTAATTAAAACATAGCCAAAGAAAAACAAATAAGTACCTTTGTGAAAAGAGGGAAAGATCCCACACAACATTCCCAATATATAAAAGATATGAATGTCTTCATGCATGACTATCCCGTCCTTCAATGCTCTTTCTTGGATAGACAACAACAAAGTTGTGATACAGTGAGTTACAATTTGAAACTAGGTTTCATATATAGTTTTAAATTACGATCTACAATTAAATTGCAAAAGATTTTTTTCTCACCGCAATACAATTGCGATCTCATCAGCCGCAATCATAATTGCCTGTAACATAAATATTATTATTTTTATTCATCACAATCACAATTTAAAATCATATTATATTTTATAGTTAATTTGGAATTATCAGCTACAGTAGTGTTTAATGTAGAGTACTGTGGGAGAGATTTACAAAGTGAACTTGCATAGGATCTCGAAAGGGAGTGAACATGTTTATCTCAATCATTTGGATTTGCAGTGAGTGGAGCCAATTTAATGCAACCTTTGGCGCGTTGACTTCTTCCCCTATATTCGCCGGCATTCAGCTTCAGATTTTGGCTCTTAATTTGTGTGTCTATAATATTATTTGCCCTTTTTCTTTTCTTCTTAATAAGCAAAACATATTTATTGATAAAGACTAAACAATAGCAACAGTATTGCAAAACAGTACAAAAACAAGGCAAAGAGAAAGGGAAAAAAAAGCCATAATCCCGTGCCACCACATGGCTAGCAAAACAGGATTTATGACACACCAATAATGTCTAGAAGGCCACGAAGTTGTACACATGGAGATATTCCACCGTCAATTTTAACAATTAATCACACAAGCATCTTGCAGTAAAGTCTATGCTGCAACAGATTTCAATTATTGTGTAAATTCTGCCATTTGCTATGAACTAAATGAATGGACTGAAACCTCGTGCTTCCAGTGATAATTGAAGACAAGTTGTCTTGAAATGTATTTTCAACTCATGAACCAATGATCCCCTGAAAATTCCAATTAATTTACAGATTTTTATCAGTGCATGCTCCTGGCGTGGATTGTTTGGACCGAAAACAAATTGGTTGAGTCAACCTTAGTGGTGGGAGTTAAATAGTACTCCATTTATTAATGATAAGAAATAAAAATTAAAAATAAATTAATGATAATTAGATAAAATTAATTTTATAAAATTAATTTTTTCATTTATTTATTAATATTTTTTAGTCTATGTAAAATAACTTAAAACTACATTTATAATTTGACGGAAAGAATATGTTATTGACCTCCTTCTCCTATTTATTACCTCTTTTGGGATTAGAAAATTAAGCAAAAGCATCAAGCATGCACCCTTTCACGTTTTCGAGGCCAAGCTAAACGGCCAAAATATCACTAAACTGACATGACTTAGTTGCATGGGCCTAGGCTAGACAATGACACTAAACTTTGCCCTTGATAACGGTTAAATATGAAATGTTTATGATGATAAAAATATCCTTAAAAATAATTATTTAGAAGTTATTCATGCTTAAATTGTAGCGCGTTCCACGCGCAAGGCGCACTTAGCACGAAGACAAGCATTGACGCTAAGCGGGAATTCAAGCACCAGCACTAAGCAAGCAGAACGCGCTAAGCGCAAATGCATGCATCCACGCTAAGCAAGAAGAGTGCGCTAAGCGAGAGCATGCAGACCCAAGTCTACTCCAGCAGCTATAAAAAGAGAGTCAAGCCAAGGAGAAAGGACACACCGAGTCTCAGAGCACTCTAATACACACCTGAAGCCTGAGAACTCTCATTTAGGAAATTCTTTCTTCTCTCTCATCATTTTTTATTCCCTCCTTCTATCCCTTTTTCTCTACCAGTTCTTATACCCCTTTTTCAGTATAAGGCCTCTTATGGCTTTAGGAGGCTAAACTCTTAGTTAGGGCCTAACATGCCTGAAAAGTCAAAAGATGTATTATATACTTCATATTTATCAATGCAACATGTATTTTCTATCTTATTATCCTTTCTTACTTTTAATTTCTTGCATTATTTTGGAGGTTAGGTACTTGACAGAGAATAATCCTTAATAAAAATACAAGGAAGGCCTTGCATGTATTTGTTTTGAGAATTAGTCACTCGGAGAGGATAATTTTTAATAGAATTAAAAGGAAGGTATCTTAATAAAATCATTGTTAAACATAGAGTAATTGTATTATGCCCATGCATTAAAGCAAATATCTAGAATTAGAACTTTATGCATTTTATTTGTTGAATCTTTGCAAAGACATTTGTAAGATAGATAGATAAAATAAGTTTGTCATCATGAGACATCAGGGACAAGTAATCTAATAAAAAATAATACATCTTAAACAAACAAGACATGCTAAGTCCTAACATTTTCATTTTATTGAATTTCCTATTAATTCTTTTGTTTCCTATTAATTTCTTTGTCTACTAATATCTGTTATTATTTACTATTCTTGCTACTTATCCTTTACCTCATTTTATCTCTTATCTTATAAATTAGAAATTATACAACACAAATATAAATAAAGTCCCTATAAAAATGGACACTTAAACTTTTGAATGTTTACAAACGATACTCTTTGCTTGGTAGTACTGATTTAGAGCAAATGGACAAAGACTGAAATGTGACAAGTGGTTTGATTGAGATGATTGAATGTGGAAATAAGTTGAATAAGCGTGGGTGCGACGCGCAAAGAAGCTTCTCTCTCCCGGGTGAAAGATTTGAACACTTGTGATAGGTTGGAGAAGCTTTTTTTATGTGCAAGAATTTGACAGTGATTGCTTGCAATGAGGAAAATGCCCCTTGTGAGAGAATTATGTTAACCATATATGTGTTCCTATATTGTAAGAGTAATTTCATATAAAACTGTTAAATTTAATTCTCTCATTTCATTCAAACTAAAACAAATTTATCATTTTATTTTTACTCTATTTTTCACTTATTTTTCTGAAATTAAACAATCTAACATTCAATTATATTTTTTCTTTTTTTTTTTCAAATTATCTGGGCAAGCAAGGGTCTAGCTTCCCCCTTCTCCCTCAAGATCCTTTGTGCATACACAAGAATTTTTTTTTTTAAAATTAAAAAATATTGATAGAAAAAAATGAATAAAAAAATTAGAGTATTGAGTTAATTTTTGTTTAATTATTTTTTCTCACAATAAATTTCATCTCTAGTTTTACACATGAAATTAATAATAAATATTTTCGTAAAATTTTTTAATTATTAAATATTTATTTATTGGAAGTTAGATATTTAAATACTTGCCTAAATAAAATTATCCCCTTTTATTTTCATTCATTCTATTTCTCCTCATAATCAAACAGAGCCTTGGGGAGAAAGAGGAGAATGATGGATCTACTCTTGAGTATGAGATCCACTGTCCACGCATGGATTAATAATCAGCACCATTGTTCCTGAAATTAGTGTGAAGAGATAAGCTATCTCTTTCAGCCAACACTTATGAGAACTCGTGATCCTTTGTCAGTTGCTAGATTCAGCTGTATCTCAAGCGGGGCCGAGTCTTTTATTTGGTAACATGCAGCAGCAACGTTAACTAAGACAGAACCATTATGAACACGGATCAGTGATGGCTCCATATTCAAATCCTGTTGTTCCATTTTCATGGTATCGAGACAAGATCTCAGTTGGTGGTGGGGACATTTTACTGAGCTTGTTTCTGTGATTTGTAATGATTTGCAGCAAAATTAAGAAATCTTGAAGAAAACAGGTGGCTATCTGCACTGGATTTAAAAGGTTTTCTCTAGCAAAAATAGTATTGTTTCTATATTAGCATCTACCCAAGTTCAGAATGCAACCTTAGAGACGAAAATGACAAGAGATCATATGCATGCATGAACTATTAAGTTTGAGTCACTAAAATGTTTAATTATGTTCAATTCATTAGAACCATTAAGATTGGCATAGTAGTAGGAGATTTGAGTAATATATATGAGACCATAAATTCTACCAACAGTGGACCATTGTATACAAACAAAAAACAAGTTTAATTCATTATTTTAAAATAAACAAATAAGCTTAAACTTAACTTTAAACTCAAAAAAATGAGTTCAAGTTGTACAGACTTAACATCAAAACTTTGTGAATAACCCATATGTATATATGTATGATAATAAAGAAAATGTTAATTTTGTAATATAAAATAGATATACTTAATAAATAACAATTATCTTAAAAAAACTATCATTTTAAGCAAATAATTTTCCATCCAAAGGCACACAAAAGACATGGGTTGAGTGCAAATATAGTAAGTCGATCCTTTCTTCTGCACCCCATAATTAAATTAATCACCCGATACCTTCCTTTCATTTTGGAAAAGATAATCTATAATGAATGTTTTACATTCTGGATTACCTTTCAGAATGAAAAAAGGGAGTGTTAAATGATTATTGAAGGGTACAGAAAGAAATACCCTGATAAGCTTTGACTAAGAGCTTAATATTGGGTGGGTTAGGTGCATATCATAATTAACCATGGATTAGGAACATGAGGATGCTGACAATGGTAGAGATTGAGTATTTTTTTATTGTTAAATGTTAATTGTTAGTTTATTAATTTTTTTAATTTACTAATTACAATAAGTGAAGATAAATTGACTAAAAAATATAACGAATATTGGAGCAGGAACAAAAGGCTAAACTAATTATAATCAGAAATTAAAACTTCCTAGTTAATTAGGGAAAATCAATTTTAACAATATTAGGGTGTGTATATCTTCATGTATCTTTGTTGCAGTCTGCTCTGCTTCTCTCCGACACTCTGCAATTTCTTGAGGCCGACAAGGGATTGCAAGAGGCTGTTGCTGTCTGAGCCCAAGAATCCAGGATCAATCAAGCAGTAACAATATACTTTTTTTATTATCGAACAAGTGGATTAACTATAATAACACAGTTTTAAAAAATAAAAACTATGATAAGATAGTTTACCTTCAAACCTTGATTATGCAACTACGGTAGATATTTGAATTTCGAATGGAGAGATGTATGGCTCATAATAGTCTCACTTAACTCGAACAAAATTGTCTCATTAAAGGAAACAACAACAACAAATTAAAAAACTTTATGTTTCTTCACTCTTGATTGCAGCAACAACAACTAAATATGAAATATGAAATATTGCGGTGTGAATATTGCAGCAAAACGATTTCATTGTACGTATTGTGCAGTAGGGTCGTAGGGTCCTGGACAAGCATGTGAGTGCAATAATGCATAACTGCACATGCATGGATTCATGGAAGAGTAGAATGTTTAATGTATATAAAAAAAAAAAAAAAAAAAGCCTCCTCTTGATCATTTTTAATTAGAAATCAATTAATAATATATTAATAATAAAAAAAAAGAATGTGTGGATAAATTGGGAGAAGACCTACATATTAAGGCTGTTATCTTCAATTTGTTCCATAATGATTTCTCTTTTAAGGTGAATAATTCTGGATTCTTTTAGATAATTTTTATCTGAAATTCTGAATAACAAAGCTTTAATCCCATTTATGCATATTTTTGTAGTACTATGGCGATCAATGAACAGATACAGGAACCTGTTGCATTAGTACTTGCATTAATGCATGAAATAATTAAGCTCTAACACTATTAATTCATCTGGTTTGCCAATTGTTTGCATGTTCTTGCCCATCGGATACTGATATATATTCTTTAAATTACCATGCATGCTTAAAAAATAGTTATAAACATCTTAAATATAGCCAAAAATATCAGACAAAGAAACATGTACAAGACAGAAACACGAAAACATTCTCTCAATAATTCAAAAATAATAATTATTCTCTTTATTAATGATGTTCAAAAAAGAGATTGAGATTAAATTAAACTATTTTATTAGTAAGTAAATAATTTATATAAGTTTTATTTTATTTATGATATATATCAAAGAAAAATGTTTTTAACTTAGATTTACTAAGTTACGATATAATTTTTTTTAATTTAGTACAAAGTAATCAGGATGGAGATGGTAATTGTTATGATTATTTTTTAATTTGTAAGGGTTGGGTACCTCTTGTACCCAAAAATCAAAATATCTAATGCACATCTTTCTTTTGCTGATAAAAAACAATAGCTTATAACTTATTTTGCACTCTCTCTCTCTCTGTCTCATGTACACATGTTCTTTCTATGCTTCTTTCTCTTCTCTGAACTTCTGCAGACCTTGAGGCTTGTAAGGGAGTGCAAAGAGCATTCCTTTGTGGAAAGTCCGATTATTCCGTAGCTTACTCTAGTGTGGTCTCAAGAAAGCTGAACCAGTTACATAAACTGTTTTTATTTATTCACACTTAATAGCTTGAATAGAAAAGTAGACGTCCTACCTTACATCTTCTGCCACCGCTGTTGCTGTTGCTGCTGCAGTTTCCCATGTGATCTCTTGAAGCTAAATTGAGAGAGCCTTTTAATACATCTTCAATTTACTTAATTACTTACCCTTTTTATAATTATTTTTTGTGCTGAACAAAACTCAAACATGCGGTTTCATTCGCTTAATTCACTGATTAGACCTTTGCTATATGTTTGAACTTATGAAGTTATGAACCCTACATATGTTTATTTTTGGATATTTATCAATATAAGCTTTTCTGATGAATTTTTTTTAAGTATATATAATGTTATTCCTACTTACAATTCAGATAGAAGAAATTAAAAAGAGAGAAGTGGGGATTAAGAATTATAACATACACATGATGTGATAATAATTAAGAAAACAATTGTTGTACTTGTTAGACCAAGCTAATTAAGTTAACTTGAAGTTTGACTCTCATGTGATTGGTGCAGTGAAGTTATGTTCATGAAGCCATTAACAATTTTACTCTATTAAATTATTAGTAGCCAGCCCCAGAAGTCTCAAACAAGATATGGCCGATTTGAATCTAAATATCTAACAGTTAATTTGCTATTAAATTCAACAAAGTTCGTTTCCAATTTCATGTCAACTACTGCATGAAATGGCGCTACATTCACTAATATCTTGAACTGAATCCGTTAATTTGCCTCCATCTCCTCCAACAGTACTTTCATGATCTAGAATCTTCTCTAGTTCTTGAGGGTAGCAGGGAATGACCAAAACCCCCTTCTGTCTGAAACCATACTCTTCTCTTGCCCGCTCCAGCAGTCCCAAAAATGCAGGGTCATCCAAATAGTGCAACTCCACAATAAACCTTTTTCTTTCTTCACCCTTGTTAGCAAGAACCACAAAGTGCCCTTCCAAAACGTCACCCGGAACCTCTCTCGCTGAATCGTCATTGCTGATCGGTGTCAGCGATCTCTTAATCGGTGCAAACACTACCGCAAGACCGTCATGTACCTTTCCAAAGAAAGACCAGAGCATCATGAACTTTGTAATGTAATGTTATCTTAATTAATTAAAGTACTCTTTATGAAGCTATATGGTTGAAACTGGAAAGCTTTTTTTTTTTTTTTTTTATAAATGAGGTTTTTGTTTCATGATTGTAGAGTGTAGATATTTATAATGATGACTAAGTGGATAAGATGAAGAGAAGCAATGCATGAAATTTCTTGGGAGATATGGTACTGTGGAGCCTTTTACTTACAGGTACAGAAACATGCACACTAAATGCAACAATTTTGAGGGTCTTTTTCACCCTTCTGGACTCACTATACAGACAATTGGCGTGTATTCCTCACGCGGTGTCTCCGTGAGGATCACCCGTGCAATATTCCTATATAAATTGAATCTAGAACTATGATTTCTTTTCTTTAAGCCTTGACATATTGTTTGTGTGCCCTTATTTGCTTGATTTTTATTTTTATTTTTTCTGCATGATTAGTTGGTACTGGAAACTATCCTTTTCAGATGTGTATAGTTTATGTTAGCACATCACGAATGGAAAATAAATGAACCTCTTTTCATGATAGCTACCACGTAGCCCCAAAATTACCTATGATTAACCCTTTCTTTCTGGCGAGTGGCACACCACTATTGCTGTTTCGTTTTCCTCATCAACATCACTTGGATGAGCGATTTTTCGGGTCCAGAGTGGGAGACCCTTGAATAATTAATACATTTGCAATCAAAGATTTGAGAATCTTCCATTAGTCTCTACGATATTCAATCTTGGAGCAACAATATTATGATATATGAATCTTATGTTACATTAAGTTACAACATACATAACTCCAAATTAAATAGGAATTTTAAGTATGATTCAATCTCGGTCAATGATCAATCTCATAATCAGTTCAAAGGATTGAAATTTGTATGAATATTTAGAGTATCATTAGAGAACTTAAGGTCCTAATTAAGGTAGTATTAAATAAATAAAAATTAACTTGATTTCTAATATGGAATTTCAGCATCAGTGTTCAGTTAGAGTATTGCAGGAATATTACAAAGCGAATTCTAGGATTGGATTTGGATGGGAAGAAAGCGCAATGTGTACATATATCTCCATCATGGGGAGCCTAATAAGCCAGAAAGGAGGCATTTCACGATATTAAAGCGACATGTCATTTAATGCAACCTTTGGCTCATTCAATTCTTCCTTCTTAATTATACACGGGAATGTGGCATTGGATCTTTAATTAACGGTTACTATTTGCGAGTCAATGATATGTAATGATTTGGAGTATATAGCAATTGAGTGTTATTGATAGTGTAATTTAGAAATTCTCGAAAATTCTATGCTATCTTCCAAAATTAAGGGTTTTAATACTGTTATCTTGAAGCTCTCTTTACCCTTGCTGTCCCCTTCTCATTTTCTTCATCAATGTGTTTAAACTTATTCAATCATTGGCCCCCAAGAAACAATTGTATCAAAAATTTTAAATTTCTCTGGTATCATAACAACTCTCTTTACTAAATCTTTTTAGATGAATCTTGTGTACAATAAATACTATTTTAAAGAAGCTTTACAAATAATATCATGTTTTATAGAGAAAAATAGAAAAAACAACTTTTAGAAAAGGTATTTTGAAGAGCTTTCCCTCACCTTTTTCACCTAGCCTCAGCTTTATCCTAATTACTTTTTCCTCTAAGAACATGTTCGTGTACCTTATCTATTTGTTCCCTCTTCAATCTCTCTCAAACATTTTACCAGTAAAAATAATTTTATTACGAATACGAGCAGTACACTATATTGTTACATCATTTTAGTACAATTATTGTACTCACAAATGAATTTGATTACAATCAGTAACTCGCAATTTAGAATTTTATGAAAAAAAAGTAATATATATCTTGTCTTATTTATAATCTAACCTTTTAGAGTTTCACACATCTTATTCAAACTCTGGCCAAACAGAACTACAATGAGATTCACTAGACTTGAATTACAACACCAGAAACATCTCCATAAAGGGAGGTCAAATAAGAATCACACAAATGAATTGGACACGTATTTAATCCAAAATCTTAAGACAATAAGTACATATCTACCTCTGTTGAAATTACTATAAATTTCTAGAATATTCTTAAATATAATATGTATGAAAATAGTAGAATATCCTAGAACTATAGTGTGTATGAATATGGTAGAAAAATCTAAAACTATAAGTGTATGTATAAGATAGAAAAACCTAGAACTATCATGATACTAATCTATCATGAAAATTCTAGAAAGACCTAAAGTAATGTAGAAACATTCACCACCATTAAATGGTTGGTGACTTGAGCCTATAAATAGGCAATTGATATGTTGTAATTGATCATCCAAGAAATCAATGACATAGCCTTCTTTCTAAAACAATTCTAAAAAACTATCAACTATCAATTATCATCTAATCAACTACCAACAGTGGTATCAGAGCTACGTTCGGTCATACATTGAGCGTAGTTATATTATCTACCTACCATTCCAAAATCCTCCCAACTACTTCAAAAATTTCTTTTGTACTATTAACCTACTCCAATAATATTTTTTTTAAGCTATGGATAACACTACTCAATCGTCAACTATATATGTCCCTATCTTCAATGGTGAAAATTATGATTTCTGACGTGTTAAAATGGAAACATATTTTTCATATCAATATTTATGGGACATAGTAGAAGAAGGCTTCACCGTTCCCACATATACTTTAGCTCTTAATACATCTCAAGAAAAAGAGTTGAAGAAAAATAAACAGAAAAATTCAAAGGCGTTGTTCACCTTGCAACAAGCGGTGACTGATTCAATTTTCCCAAGAATTATAGGAGTTAAGACTACCAAAGAAGCATGAAACACATTCCAGGAGGAGTCTCAAGGAAGTGTTAAGGTACGGACAGTTAAACTTCAATCTCTAAGAAGAGATTTTGAACTATTGAAGATGAAGGAGTCTAAGACAGTTAAAGATTACTATTCTAAAGTTAAAGAAATAGTTAATCAAATGAGAGTTTTTGAGAAAGATATTCTTGACAAGAAAATTGTTGAGAAAATTCTAATTATTATGCCCCAAAAGTTTGACCAAATTGTGACAACGATTGAGGAAACCAAAGATCTGTCCACTCTATCAGAGACAGAACTTGAGGGCTCTCTTGAAGCATATGAGCAAAGACTATATAGGCATAAAGAAGATACACTTGAAAATGCCTTCTAGTCAAAGTTTAAATTTTAGTCCCAAAACAAAGAAAATGAAGGAAAGAAAAATTATGGAGAAACTTCCAGAAGAAGAGAAGGTTCTAGGAATTTCCTTAAGAACAAAACAGATAAAAATCCTCCATGCAAATGCAAAAGGCAAGGCCATGCAGAGAAAAATTGTTGGTTCCGTAATATGCCACAAATGCAACCATTGCAAGAAGTTCGGGCACGTAGAGAAAAATTGTCGCAACAAAAATAGGCATCAAGCTAATATCGTAGAGGAGCATGATCAAGAACAATGTATGTTCTATGTCACTCAAGACTCATTAAAAGAAAAGGGAGGAAGCTGGTACTTGGATAGTGGATGTAGCAATCACATGGCCAAGGATGAGACTATTTTCAAAAGCATTGACGAGTCTGTCAAAGTCAAAGTTCGACTGGGAAATGGAAGTGTGGTTGAATCAAAAGGCAAAGGCACTGTCATGGTGGAGACAAATAAAGGTACGCGACTCATCCATGATGTCTTACTAGTTCCCAGCCTAAAAGAAAATCTTCTATGCATTGGCCAAATGATGGAGAGAGGCTACACACTTCACTTTGAAGGACGTGTATGCAAAATCTTAGACAACAAAAATAAAAGGTCTGAGATAGCCCAAGTAAAGATGAATAAGAGCAATAGAAGCTTCCCTCTAAATTTAAAATATGCAACAAACATTGCCATGAAGGTACAAGTTGATGATTCATGGCTATGGCATCGAAGATTTGGCCACTTCAACACACATGCCTTGAATTTGTTACATGAGAAGAACATGATGAGAGATCTTCCAAGCATAAAGGAGAACAATGAAGTGTGTGAAGAATGTCTCCTTGGTAAGCAACACTGATTTCCTTTCTCAACAAGTGGAGCATGGAGAGCAAAAGATCTATTGGAGCTGATACATATAAACGTCTGTGGACCAATGAGGATGCCATCACATGAGAACAATAGGTACTTCATACTCTTCATTGATGATTTCTCTAGAATGACATGGGTATATTTTCTAAAATAAAAATTAGAAGTCTTTGGAGTATTCAAAAAGTTCAAGGCCCTTGCTGAAAATCAAAGTGGAAAACGGATAAAAGTACTAAGAAGTGATCGCAGCAAAGAGTACACTTCTCGCGAGTTTGAAAGATTTTGTGAGGATGAAGGCATTGAGCGACAACTTACAATCGCATATTCTCCTCAACAAAATAGAGTGTCCGAGAGAAAGAATCGCACAGTTATGGAAATGGCTAGATCGATACTCAATGAGAAGGGACTACCTAACACATTCTGGGCTAAAGCAGTCTACACTGTTGTTTACATACTCAACAGATGTCCAACTAAGTCTGTAAAAGACAAGACTCCAATTGAAGCTTGGAACGGGAAGAAGTCATTAGCAAAGCACCTAAGGGTCTTTAGATTTATATGCTACATTCATATTCCAGACGTGAAGAGGCACAAGCTTGAAGACAAAACTATACGAGGTATCTTCCTTGGGTATAGCAATATCTCTAAGGGCTACCGTGTCTACAACTTGCAAACTAAGAAACTCGTCATCAGTCAAGATGTTAAAGTTGATGAGTACGCTTCTTGGAATTGGGATGAAGAAAAAGTGGAGAAGAACGTTCTTATACCCGCTCAACTACCTCAAGAAGAAGCTGAGGAAGAAGACCCAGGTGAACCACCTTCACCTCCACCACAACAACAAGATCAAGAACTATCATCACCAGAGTCTACTCCAAGATGAGTAAGATCTTTGGTGGACATATATGAAACCTGTAACTTAACCATACTTGAACCTGGAAGCTTTGAAGAAGCGTCAAAGCAGGAAGTATAATGGAAGAAGAGATGCAGATGATCAAGAAAAACAACACATGGGAGTTAGTAAATCGTCCCCATGGAAAAGATATCATTGGGGTTAAGAGGGTCTATAAGACAAAGCTCAACCCTGATGGCACCATATAGAAACACAAGGTGAGGCTAGTAGCTAAGGGTTACTCATAGCAACTCGGAATTGACTACAATGAGACATTTGCACCAGTAGCTCGTCTTGATACCATAAGAGCTCTAATAGCTCTTGCGTCACAAAAAGGATGAAGTATCCATCAACTAGATGTCAAATCCGCCTTCCTTAATGGTGTACTTGAAGAAGAGATCTATGTGGAGCAGCCACAAGGATTCATGTCTGAAGGCAAAGAAAGCAAAGTCTTAAGACTAAGAAAAGCACTCTACGGTTTGAAGCAAGCACCTGAGCATGGTATAGCAGAATCGATTAGTATTTCATGGATCAAGGATTCAGGAGAATCAAGAGTGAGCCTACACTTTACATCAAGTCTCAAGGTCAGTACACTCTCTTACTCTCTCTATATGTGGATGATCTTATCTACACGGGAAACAATACTAAGATGGTGATGGAGTTTAAAGAAGACATGATGAAGACCTTTGAGATGATCGACCTTGGTTTGATGAGTTACTTCCTCGGCATAGAGGTAAGTCAGAGAAATGAAGGGATATTCATCTCGCAAAAGAAATACACATAAGGCTTACTTAAGAAATTCAAGATATATGGTTGCAAACCTATTGCTACTCCACTCATAACAAATGAGAAACTACAGAAGAATGATGGAGCACCAGAAGCTGATGCATCCAAATACCGAAGTCTAATTGGAAGCCTCTTATATTTGACAGCTACACAGCTTGACATAATGTATGCTACAAGTCTTCTATCAAGATTCATCCAAAGCCCAAGTCAGATACACTTTGGAGCAGGAAAAAGAATTTTGAGGTATCTACAAGGAACAAAAGAGTTCGGTATATGGTATACTACCGAAACCAACTCAGAATTACTTGGCTACACTGATAATGATTGGGCAGGTTCGGCATATGACATGAAGAGTACCTCTGGCTATGCTTTCTCACTAGGATCGGGAATGTTCTCTTGGGCGTCGAAGAAGCAAGCTACAGTAGCACAATCAACAACAGAAGCAGAGTACGTGGCAGCTGCTGAAGCAACGAGTCAAGCTATATGGCTTCGTAGGATACTTGAAGACATGGGAGAAAAACAAGATGAGCCTACTAAAATCAACTGCGACAACAACTCAGCAATTGCAATGGCGAAGAATCCAGTTCATCACAACAGAACAAAACACATAGCAATCAAGTATCACTTTATCAGAGAAGCTGAAGCAACTAAAGAGATCAAACTAGACTACTGCAGAACAGAAGATCAAATTGCAGACATATTCACGAAGGCGTTGCTGAGACCAAGATTTGAAGAATTACGAGCTATGCTCGGAGTCACAGAAATTTGCATCAAGGAGGAGTGTTGAAATTGCTACAAATTTCTAGAATATTCTTGAATATAATATGTATGAAAATGGTAGAATATCCTAAAACTATAGTGTGTATGAATATGGTAGAACAATCTAAAACTATAAGTGTATGTATAAGATAGAAGAACCTAAAACTATCATGATACTAATCTATCATGAAAATTCTAGAAAGACCTAAAGTAATGTAGAAACATTCACCATCATTGAGAGGTTGGTGACTTGAGCCTATAAATAGGCAATTGGTATGTTGTAATTGAACATCCAAGAAATCAATGACATAGTCTTCTTTCTAAAACAATTCTCTAAAACTATCAACTATCAACTATCATCTAATCAACTACCAAATATAAATTGATAATTAGGAGAATTCGCCACATATCGATCAACCAATCTTAACCGGAAAAGAAGTTTATGGGATCAAGTTCCTATCTTTTTAATTGATGATTTTGGACTAAATCCTTTGAATTCTTTAATTATGGGGGAAGAAGATTTCAAACATTTGGTTGAGAAATAGTGCAATTCTACTATAATTGTAGGCTAGGAAAGTTTAACACTTCTTCAAAAAGAAAATGAAATGTCTGTCAAAGATTATCAGAACATGGGCAAGAATAGAGGTGCATGTTTAGGGTCGTGATCAAAATTAAATTCTAGAGGTAGAGCTAAATTAACATGGTCACTCATGACAGACTAGAGAAGGAGGGTGCTAAAAGAAGAAAGTTCAGGAATTTCATAGAACCTGTGGGAAATATGTACAAAATGGAAGTAAGTGGTTACAGTAGTCTGGCGTGATTGGCTTGGTAAGGGTATAAGCATTGGCCCCATAAGTTCACTAGATCAAATTTTCCTTATTTGGAATTTGGAATAAATACATACTGCCCAAAGTGATAAAACATATGAAACAGGTTTCTTGGACACCACTACCTCATGCATAGTTATAAATTGCAATTGTGGTTGTGGTTTAATTATTGATATATCTTTTACTTATAATGTTGTATAGATTTTTATTCATTTTAAGATTTTGTATCATTCGTTACCATTATATGCCTCCCATGCTCACCCAATATCCTATACTACCGATCTCATTCGATCATCTACACTTAGAATATTGAAATCTGAATCTTTGATTTTTACAAAAAGGTCCTATAGAACAGTGTTGAGGTTCTGTTGTGGCCCAAATTGCAGTTTCATTGCAGCAATTAATGTGATTTAATTATTGATATATCTTTTACTTGTAATGTTGTATAGAACCCTAAGCTCATTACATGTTTAAATTTTGTGTTGATGGTGCTGCTAGAAGTTTTTCTGGTTTGGGGGGAACTGGTGGTGTCGTAATAAATGCTGGCAGGCGTATGAGGCTGAAGTGCAGGTCTTCGTTAATGCCGTCCTTTTTTGTTGTGATTTTGACCTTGATTGAATGTGATTCTTCTCTTGCTGCGGGATGGGTGAATAATGAAAACAATTGGCCATGGAAATTGCTTGACATTTTTAACAGGTAATATATATTGAAAAAACCAATAAGCTGGTATCATATTCTCACTTAATTGACCATAAAAACTTGAAATAAAATTTTTAATATATCATAGAATTATTAAAATAACAACAAAAATTAACAAAAACTCAAAACAAAAATCAGATACCTATATCATAGATCTCAAGCATATTTTAGTCATTTTTTTAGGGTGTTATTTTTTTTCATTGAAAGAACAAGAATATCAGGAGATGGAAATTTGTAACCTCCCAATAAAATACCTAAGAATCTGGAAATTTGTTTTGTTCTGATAGTATAACATTAATAAATGACTTAGAAGTTTTAGAGCTTGAGGTCGTTGTATGTGGAGTTTGACTATTTATACTGAGAACACAAGCGTAATTTCTTGACTCTAGGTTGGGATTAATTTCGAAACAGTGGATGCGTGTGCCATGCGTTGCATTTATTGCCAACTTACCATTATTTGACGGGTCCTCTCTTATCTTTGAGGGAGGCCTAGCTGGAATTTGTTGTCCCCCTGTTTCTCTTATCATATGTATATGCTCAAATACTACAATCCAAGAATTTGGTTCTTGTTTTGGCTTAAATGAATAAAGGTTTTTAGTTGATACTATGTATGGATATTATGAGAAATTGCGGAACCACTAAGGTTGGTGGCTTGGTGCAGTTGTTATCGCACTGTAATTGTAAACACCTCAGAAACTTTGATATTGTAACTAATTATTTTCTTTTTGATATTGTAATTGTAAACCCCGGGTCCTCTAATTTTTGATATTGTAAACACCACTCCAACCTTATAACCTCATATTGTAACTATAATTATGATTGGAAACTGTATTTTAAAACCGTGATAAGTCCTCTTTCAATGCAACATTTTGATTAAATTATTGTTCTTGAAACAAATCAAAAAGCTAGTACACTTGAATTACCTTTTTTTTAAGCTCCTTTCCTCTTCCTGATCGATATAGTGCAGCTGAGGGGTTGATCGAGTAGGCTTATGATACAGCAGCTGAGATTGGGAAGTTAATTTACGGTTTCAGGTAGCAGTCTAGAAGATGAGTGTGTGTACGTAATTTCATTGTTATTCAGTAAGCAAATAATACAGTTTTTTTTTCTTTTTCTGGCGCGATGCAATTAATGATCTCAGAAAGTTTGAACTTATCTCTGAAATCTGAACTATAGGTTAACATTCATAAGAGTAACCTTATTAGTGTCGTGTGGATAACCATTTTCATTTGGTAGCATCTATCTTTCTTCTTAACTTATAATTCAAAGAAATATATATACATACTTCACAAATTTCATTTAAAAAGTAGTAGTTGTTATATCTAAACATCATCAAATAGCTTATTTGTGGATAATATTCAACTAGTAAATTTGAGTTTTAGATGTAAAATTATATGTAATAATTGGAAAAAAAAACTTAATTTTATCATTCATAATAATTTTATATCTATCAAAATCGTGTAAAATGAAATTGTGTAATTTTTTTTTCAAATTAAGTTACCCCAAATTAACATGAGACGTGCTTTTATTCTTTTTAATATTTTTACTGACTTTATTTCTTTTAATCTCTTTCATTAATAGCATGTTTATTGTTTTAAATTTTATTAACTTCAGATAGGGAAGAGATAAAATAATTTTCCCAAAATACTATGTAGAGTATAAGACATTAATGTATTATTTTGGGCAGAGGACATTAATGTATTATTGAAGTCAAAGAAATGATTCATAATGAAGTATATTTTTGTAAAAATGTTATTGCATAAGACCTTTAAAAATTAGCTCTTATTAGAACTTATAAAAAAGATTGGAAGTAGAAACTTCAAATTATGTTTTGTATTTGAAGTTTTGAACACGTTTCTCCTTTGACTATTTGAACTGAATAAAGACTTAAATCATGCCGACAAGATAAAAATGGCTATGGGGAGGCAAATTTGCAGAAAGAATTGTAAGTGTCTTATTTTGTTGGCCCCTATTCTGCTTGGAGCCAACTATCATTGGATTTTTGTGTTATTATTCATTAGATACGTACCATTATCTACAACATGCATGAATGGGGTCTACAAAAAAACGCTTTTGGTCTGATCAGAGAGGGGAGACGTGCGGACAAACAAGTATGACTATATAGTGCATATATAGGTCATGGAAAGACTATTATTAGTATTTAACTCAATTAATCTTTCTCCAAAGAGCATTTTAGTATTCATGCATTTTGCAGATATGTTATAGCTTACAAGTTCTAACATCTCGTTTTTTTTTAAATAAACAAAAAAATTTTATTTAAAAATTAATAGAATTTTTAGAAATTAAATAAATGAGAGGAAAGAGTTTTTAGTAATTAAAATAAGGGTTTTATAGTATTAGTAAATAAATAGAGTTAAAAAAACATTGTAGAAAATGAATGAATATTTTAATTGTTTATTTATTTAATGAAAGAGTAAAATAAAGTTTTTTTTATAAAATAAAAAAATAGAATAAATAATAAACTCAAAGTACCCTAACTATAAATAGAGACATGTTAGGTCAATTTTTACATGTATCTTATGTTATGTTCTAAGCTCTCTCTTCCTTCCAAATTTGTTCTCCCTTCTTTTTCCAAAATCTTTTCTTTTTCCCGTATACACCCACGTATGTCCCAGTAAAACTATTATCTCAAACTCGTTAACTGTTCGATCGTTCTGAAATTTTGATACCACTTTTGGAGCTTATTTATGCGCATTCTCATCATTGGGCTTTATGAAATAATGTCTGTAGAGAGATAAATGCCCCTCACATGGAGACAGTAAAATTGAGGTTCATATCCCTTCTCCTTCTCTCTAACGCTTGAAAATCTTAGCAGAGCAACAAGAGAAAAAGCTTGAGTAATCTTAGAGAACTGCTAGAAATGTCATTATTGTTGTTGGACTACACACGTAAGCCCGCTTAGATGTAATGAATCAGTTATTCACAGTTGAAGAGTAGTGAGAACATATGTAAGGATCCTTAGAGGATCAATTGAGATGGATTTTGGGGTATTTCTGTAATTTTGATTCTATCTTTACAATTATAACTGCGAATTATATATGTTTAACGGGTCAATTGATGTCCCAATACGAAATTGTTATAAAATTGGTGTGTTCTTATATTGAGTGTGAACCCCAAAAATTGAGTTTTTCTAATTAACTTGAATTTTACTCTAAATAATTTTTTCTTTAATTTTTTATTTTATTCAAATTATTGTCTTTGTCTTGTATCTTCCCACGATGATTATCAACATGTTATGTATACATAGTAATAATAAGAGTAATAAAATAATAAATTAAAGAAGTTGTAAAGTTTTAATTTCTTTTGATACAATTTTAATTTAATTGTTGTAGATACTCTTTTTAATTGAAAATAATATAGTTCGATTTAATGTGTGTGTGTGTGTGCCATGCAAATATTACTATTGTGTGACGTGTATATGATTCATGAGGCATGATAAATTGTTGTATTAGGATTATGAAATTGTGATTGAGATTGTAAGTGATAAAGTATGTGTTGAATTGTAAGATACATGGTAATTAATGTTTTGTACGTATTGAATTGTGAGCTATAAACTGTACAATCACACAACTATAAAATACTTTAAGGGCAACAAGTTAATATGCGACAAGTACTGCAATGAGATCCATTATGGGAACTCGACGAGTTTAATCATTTTGAGGCACAATGAGTTTATAAAAAAAAAGAGTCGTGTGTTTTGTATAGTTCATAGATAGAGTCTGCGTGTTAAAATGTTTTCTAGGATTGGACTTGAATTAGGAGGAAGAGGCTCTAATAGACTCTTTGGAGTCTAGGCCTTAGGGGTAAATACAGTTTGAGTGATCCTTTAAGTCTGTGCTAATCTCCCATGGTTAAAGCATTCTCACAAAACAGTGTGACCTAGACTGGTCTTCCTATGATTTTACCTAGTGAGAGTGATCTAACTTATCAGTGTGTGATTTGTCTTCATGTACTCTTAGGCGTTCGATGAGATTTTTCACTAACATGGTACCACACTGCATATAGGATTGAGTCTTAGTGTATTTGTTGCATAACGTTTGTGTAATGATCATTGTAACATGTTATGTGATGGTAGGTAATGAATTGTGTGAGTGACATGTTGTGTTGTACTTAAGATGTGTTGTTCTGAACACCTAATTAATTTGAAGGTATGGAATGTGATTTTGTAGTTAAATCCTTGGGACAAGTGATGTTACGCAATGAGTTATAAAATGATCCGAATTGTGTTAAGTTGAGTTTGTTATACTTATATTATACATATGTGATTTTGTTTATCTCTGCCTATTTAGGAATGAATAACTTGCTCCCTTTGTATTGTTTGTGTTTGGATCCTATGATGATCTTGAACCTTGTGTTCGTGAGAGCAAATGGCTAGGTGTATTGCTTTAAGAAACCCTGTGCAGGAGAATGCTAGGACATAATGCTCTAATAAGATGTGACATTGCAGCATGGATTTATGTTTTAATTGTATGATGTTCCAATTATGTTATTTTATTTTATTTGATTCGATTGCTTAACTTGAGTTCTTTTATAAACTTGAACGGTCTTGTTTTGAGCTGAAAATATTTGCATAGCCCTAATTGATAAGTTTTTAATTTGGTGATTAACACAAATATAAACATTTTACCGACGTGAACTCCTTTATATTTATTGAATAAAATTATTTTATATAATTCTACATTTTCATATATTTTATTATATAAATATATATATCAAGTCAGAGGGTGTCACACTCTTCACTGCAATTTAACAAGGATAATATAATATATGATAAAAGACCTGCTTGTTATCATGCCATCATGTTACATTGTTACTTCAATTGTATTCAATTTGAGTTATGATTTTTAACACCTAAATTCTACAAACACTTTACTAACACCTTTTATTTTTTATTTTATTTTTTCCCATCATATATCTATTATTGCATTCATCCTAAAAGGTATTGTTGTACTCCTGTCTTGTTTATGCAATAGTATAATATATATAATTTTTATTAGTGACAAAAAAGAAAAACATGAATTGACTAAATTAAACAATAAAGGGAATCCCAAGATACTAGTATATATAGTTGTTTAATTCAAACATAGGCACTCAGATTGCATGCCCTCTTTGTTTTCTTTTTATGCTGATTGATGAAATACTTTACCCCTTTTTTAATTTTACATAATAGACTTTTTTACTTAAGTAGTATTTGATTTAATTTTTTAAGCTTCTCTTAATTTTGCTTAAAGGGGAAATTATATAAGATCAAATAATATTTTAAGAAGCTTCAAAGAAAAACACTTGTTTGTAATAAATAAATTACAAAAATTAATAAAGCTATTTTAAAGAGTTTTCCTTCACTTTTTCTTTCACCTCATCAGCTTTATCCCAATTACTTTTCCTCTAGTAAGAACATTTTCGTGCCCATTTCTTATCTCTTTGTTCCCTCTTCAATCTCTCTCAATCATTTTATCAGGAAAAATAATATTATTACGAAAGCCATCAGTATTTTATACTGTTACATCATTCAGTGTGCAATCATTCTATGACTAACTCTCCCATCCGTGACTGAATTTAATTACAATCAGTATGTTTTAATTTATTTTTAAAAAACTAAATATTTTTAATTAGTTTAGTTTTAATTTATATTTTTTTGAGTTTCGCTCATCTCATAACCAAAACAGAATTACAATCAGGAAGGTGTTTTCAACAATGTTGGTCAAACATTCTGGGGAATTAATTGGTGATGTCATAAGAAATGATTGTAGGCTTTTGAGGATGAAGTGCAGGTCCTCCTCAATGCCCTCATTTTGTATTGTGATATTTTACCTTAAGCATATATACTGTAAGAATGTGATTTTACTCTAGTTGTTTGGACGGGAGAATAATCAAAAACATTAAGCCAAGGAAATTGCTTAACACTTTCAACTGCATAGATGCTTTCCATGAAATATATAGTAAATTGTGTGGCAGTAGTTTATGACTTTAGAGAGCAAAATCATTTTGCTGACAACTTGGCTAAGCAAAGGTATCTGTTTTAGGGCAACAAATCTATGGCTTCTCTCTTCGATAGAAAGTCGTCTGCTAGAATTTGGGGCTTAGGAAGAGTAAAAAAAGGTAACTTTCCAACACACTCCTTCCTTCATGTTCGACATTGTGGGCTTGGACCATGGCAGTACAGGTGGTCGAACAATGAATAAGTTTCAATATCATTTTATAATTTCACTTTTGGATTGAATGTAATTAAATTCCAGAAATAAGGTGAATATTACACAAGCATCCTGAATTACAATTCAATCCAAAAGTCTCATGAAGCTTCATAAGGTGAATAACATACTCCCTCGAAGCTGCAATTGTGGCAAAGCTAAGAAACTGCAATTACGGCGAGATAAGAGTAATAGCAATTAATTAAGGGGGCATTCGATCATCTCTAAGATTTTGATGCAGCATACGTGATGGAACAAAATAAGGAACAACAACTCATTGATTCATAAAAATATTGAGATTGAGAAATTAAAAAAATAAACTCAAATTAATTTTCATTTAATAATAATATGTCATCATAAGAAAGCTTAAATATATATAAATAGATATTTTCTAATGCAATAAAATCCCTAAAGCTAGAAATAAAAAAATATCAAAGAGGTCCTTACATAAAGAAAATTGTAAAAATACTCCTATAATTATGATAAAAAAGAAAAATATCATTTTGACCCTTTAAACATGGAATATGGTTAAAATCTCCTGACATGACATGTAGTGCAGAGACTGCATTTTGTGTTGAAGTTTTAGGAGATCCTTATAAAATACTAATAATCACATAGCACATTATGTTAGATAATCAGAAGATTTTTAGAAATATCTAAATCTATAATAATTGATCAAACAAACAAACGTAACGGAATCTGAAAAATAATCACAAACAATTGGTTTAATGATCTTTCTCAATCAAATCAACTTATTCCTCATGGGACTGTCGTATTCTCTCTAGATGGAGAAATGAGAAACTATTTTTTGATTTGGTGTATTGAAGACCATAAGATATAGAACATAAGTTTATAATAAGTGATAATTGCTAATTATGAGTATATTTTGGGGTTAAATTAATATGAATTTGTAATTTTTTTCTCCTAATTCTTTCTTTTTGAGTATATTAAAAGCGATGAATTTATTATGCTTGGTGAATAAAATAAAGTCCAAAAAAATAGGATTATTAAAAAAAGCAGGACTAATTAAGGAAAACAGAATAATTAAGAAAAGCAAGATTAATTAAGAAAAATAGACTAATTAGAGAAAGTAAAGGCGGATTTAGTGTGAAAAGTCTGCTTAGCACTAAGCTAATCTGTACCTATAAAAGAAGAAAGAAGAAGGAAAAAAACACTAAAAAATTCCAAAAAGAATACAATTTCTTATAGAAGACAAAGACTAGAAGAAGGAGAAGCAAGCATAGAGTCATTCTTTCCTTCCATTCCCTTTCTTATTTTCTTCCCCTTTTACTAAATATTTCCCTCTTGCAATTGTAAAGCATCCATGACAACAAGAGGTTAAACTCCCTTTGTTGGAAACTTGACAGTCAACTACTCTTGATATAATTTCTCTTCTTATCTATTTAATAATATTGCATTTGCATTATCCTTTCTTGTGCTTAATATTATTGTTTGTGGTTTGATCACCCATTTGTATGACAAGTTTTAGGGATAACGTTAGAAAACATTATTTTCTAAAAGAACTGGAAAAAAAATATCTAAATAAAGTCATAATTAGGGATAGGTTGTTTTTTGTTTAGCCTGCTATGCATCTCAATTCTTGATGTAATTTACTATTTTAGCTCTGCAAAGGGATTTAGGAGAGAATAGATAAATTAGACTTTTTCATATGAGGATCAAAGTTAGAATATATTAGTAGATGCAGGTGTAAATTAGAATAATTATAAATAGAGAAAAATCACTAATATTACATCAAAGAATAGCTCTGATAGACTAAGTTTCCAATATTCTCATCTTATGAATTTACTTCTACAATATTATTGGGTTCTCTAATTTTTCTATCTTTAATTAATTAATTTAAATTCTTGTTTAATTTCTTATCTTATTTGATTTAATTTTCTGCCAACTTAAATTATTGTTTTCCTTATAATCTTTTCAAATCAATTTTCTTAACTTCTTTTATTAATAAAATATTCATCTACCTAAGTACAAACAAAGTTCTTGTGGATTTGACACTCGGACTTCTATTTTAACTTTATTACTTGGGACGAATTAATGCACTTGTCAATCCATCAACAATAAGATCATAAACATCAACTTTATTTTTGCAGAAAATCCAAACAACAAAATATTTGTAAACCATAAGATATAGAACATAACCAAGACTCTCACTAAACTAAGGTATTATCAGGAATTACACCTATCTGAGTAATGTATTCAGGAAAAACTTTAAGTGTCAAGCCTTTAGTAAGTGGGTCAGCTAGCATGGAATGAGTCTCTATATGTTCTATACAATTATGTATTTTCTGAATTCTTCATTTAATAATCAAATATTTATGTCAACAAACTTTTACTTGGTTGAATCCTTAATAAGACCATTAAGATATTGTCCTAATAAACACCCAATGGCTTCTTAGTGTTGGCAACAATAGGAAAGCTAGTTACAATAATTTAGGAGTCATAAATTCTAGTACGATGTCTCATAGCAAAAATATTAACTCCACTAATATGGTTAAATGTGGATCCTTATGTAGAGTGATTGTTATCAAGACATTCCGTAAAATCAAACTTAGAATAATACCCAATCATCTCTAAACTTCTAGACTTTCGATATGAAAACATATAAATTTTTGTTCTCTTCAATTAGCTCATTATGCGTTTTACTACTTTCTAGTGTTGTATACCAAGATTATTCATATATCACCTTAGGACTCCTACTCAAAAAAATAATATTTCAGGACAATAAAAAATAAACTTAAGCATATATGATAAATTACAATATAACTATTTTGCAACAATAAATCGTATGATGCTAGTAGGATGTCATCAACATATAATAAAAAAATAATAAATTTACTCTCACTGCACTTTTAGTATATGCAATCATCAACCAAATTTACCTCAACATCATAAGAGATAATCTTGATAAATTTTGTAATACCATAGACGAGGGACATGTTTAAAAGCATAAATATATATTTTTTTAGTTGGCATACCATAGACTTTGAATCATCTTAAACAACGTTTTTTGATTGCACCGTATAAATTGTTTCATCAATGTTTCCATTTAGAAACGTAATCTTTACATACATCTATGCAAAAAATTACTAAAATGGTCTAATGTCTTCCTTCTTGTAAAACTTTTAGCGACAAGACAAACTTTATATATCTCAATACTACCCATTAAATCTCTTTCGACTATAGATGTTTATCTACAACTTATGGGTTTCACACTTTCAGGCAATTTGACGATATCCCAAATGTCATGTTCAACTATCAATTTTATTACATCATTTATGACATCAATCCACTTGATAGTTAGAGCACAACATGACTTGACTAAAGTCGATTATACCTTCTTAGTCAACCTAATATCATATTCATGTTCTTAAAGAAATATGAGATAAGCATATCAAATTACATTTTTTTCCTTTCTCTAGTGGATCTTCTTAATAAAACTTCTTGAGGCTATTGAGTTTGAATTTTAGGTGGTGCTTCAGAGGGAATCTCAATGTTGTCTTGTCTTTTAATAATGTTAAGAGTAACATCATTATTTAATTACCATATTCATTTCTTGAACAATGGTAAGTACAAAGATTTATTTGTTGTCAATAACAAGTTATTCTTTAAAGACAACACTTCTTATGTTTCCTTCTCCTCCAAACTCAATTTTCTCAACAAGTCTTACATTTTCATCTCAAACATGATCTTAAAGTGAGATTATAAAACTTATACATGCGAATTTTAAATATAACAAAAAAAATATAATAACTAATTATTTTTAAGTCCAACTTACCTTCATACAGCCTATAAGGCATTACTTCGGTTGGACATCCCTAAATGTGCATATGCCAAATGTTGAGATTTCCTCAGCTCACCGTTATAAGGGTTATTAGTGACTACTTTAATTGATACCCTAAAAGAATATAAATTGCACTCTTTAATGTCTTTTCCCAAAGTAACTTTGGTAGAAAAGAATCAAACTTTTTTATCATATTTGTACGAGTCTAGTTTCATTATTCTGCAACTTTGTTCATGATAGGTTTACCTAACATTATATGTTGTAGAACAATTTTTCAATTATTGAAGAAAACACATGAGAGACTTCAAACGTTTCACCTTATGTCATATTTATTATAGTATTCCCCACGATCAAATTTGACAACCTTAATTTTTTTTTCTAATTGAAGGTCAACTTCAACTTTGAAAGACTAAATGTCTAGAGGCCAAAAATTCTCATGATTTAAATAAAAAGGAATCATTTATAAACATAATAAAATACATTTGTTCATTCCATGAACCCATAAGAAATAAAACACAAATATACGTATGTATTAGTTCTAAGACATCCTTAGTTCTTTCAGTACTTGAATTTCATTTTGTCTGTTTATTTTCCTTTTATATACTCAATGTAGACTATAAGATCCAACCAATATAAAGGATCTAGAATTTCCTATAACACAAGCATCCAAATTCTCTATTAAGATATATGACTTAAGCGCTTATGTTATAAAGTGACGAAATTCTTATTTAATTTTAAGTTTTGTACCACCCAAAATTATTTACAATAGGAACACTCAATGTCCATAAAAGAACTCATAACTTGCAACATTTGAATCAAGAGAGATACTAACTTTATTATTTCTAATTGAACAAGAATGACTGAATTTGTCCAAATTAGAAATAAAATTCGGTTTAATAAACAACTCAATATATGTCTCAACCAAATTCAAATGAAATTGAGTTTTTTTAAAAGCAACATAAAAGTTTCTATAGCTTCTACAACAACTTTATGTCATCGTCCACATAGATGAATCTTTCATTATCACTTGACGGATGACTCCATATGTAGCATTGTATAGACATGTTTATGTGAGTAGCAGAACCAAAATCTCCCCAGTAGCATCATTCGGTATAAAATTAAATTAACTTTAAAATAAACCAAATTGAGAATTTTGCCATTTTTCACACACTAAATAATGTAATTGAGACATTTTTTATATGTCTTACAAAAGCAATAAGGAAATTCCTTATTTTGTTCTCTTATTTCTTCTCTAAATAATAATAATAAATAAATAAATAATTATGCAATATCCTTAACTTTCAATTGATTCCTTTCAAACTCTAAATTTTATACATACAACTTTGTGATTCAAATGGTGAGTAATTTAAACTGTAATAGCAGTAACAACAATAATTAAAGAAGAGAACAATAAATATACAATGGACATATAATCTTTATGGTAAACTTCAAGACCTAAACAAGATACCTAGCACACCATTAATCTTCAATCTTTGAATTAAAAAAGACTAACTACAAGTGGTACTATCAACGCATTGATCAAACATTGCTAATAAGTCCTGTCAAACAAATATTGTCTTTAGACACTCCATTGCTCACATGAAATACTTATATAATGATTACTCTGATCAAATAATGACTGAATGATTGTCTTTGGACATTTTAAATACACACACACACACACACACACACACACACACACACACATATATATATATATATATATATATATATATATATATATATATATATATATATATATATATATGTATATATATAGTGGCGGACCCACGTGTATTCCAGGGTGGGCAGGTGCACCCCCTGAATAAAGAAAGAGGCTTATGACTTCTATGTTAGTGATGATGATTGGTGCACCCCCTGAATAATTTTTTGTCTTTTTCTACCATTCTCCCACACGTTTCTTGTTTCTCTTTCATTATTTTAAATTATTTGTCTGTTCCACTTCTACTTTCATGTTTGTTCTCTAGTGGACAGTTTCTTGTTTCTCTTTTATTATTTTAGATTATTTATCTCTTCCACTTCTACTTTCACGTTTTCTAGTGGGTTGTTCTGCTTTTACTTTAAACTCTCCCACATGTTTGCATAGAGGAGTTAGAAAATAGAGAGCTCATGAGCTGATGAGGGTTATATGAGGTTGTAACTCTGCAAGTCTACAAGAGCAAGGAAAATCACAACAACACAACAAGCAAAGAAAGATTTAGGTACCAAATTACCGATAATTGTTATAACTTATAAACATGTCTCTCAGTCTCTGGTTATGTGTTTTTCCACAAATCTTTTTCTTTTTTTCCCCTTAAGTTTGATATATAAATAATATAATTATATATTAATTATGTTTGATGAATTTATAGATTTTTAATTTTTATGGATATTTTAAATTTAGAATTATTAATTTCTTTTAAATTGTAAATAGATCATGGATAGATTTTTGAAGAGGAAATTACCATCAAATGAGCAACAATCTTCATCAAAATCTTGTGAATCAAGTCTCCAACAACAATGAATTGAAATTAATTTGGAAGACTTGTCATCAGATCCAGGAAAACGAATTAAAATTTCAGCATATCATCCTAATGATCGAGATAAGATACGAAGAGCATATTTACAAAGAGGACCATGTCAACCTACTCAACATAATTTTCCCCAAAGAAAAATTGGAAAGTCTTTAAGAAGATTTTGTCCTTCTTGGTTTAATGAATTTGGCAACTGGTTGGAGTATAGCATAGAAAAAGATGTTGCATTTTGCTTGTGTTGTTATCTTTTTAGGCATGATTATGGAAAGCAATCAGGTGGTGATACATTTGTGATAGAGGGATTCACAAATTGGAATAAGAAAGAAAGACTTTCATCTCATGTTGGAGGTCCTAATAGTGCTCATAACATTGCTTGGAGGAAGTGTCAAGATTTAATGAATCAAAATCAACATATTGAAGTTGTTATATCTAAGCAATCTAAACAAGTTCGTGACTTGTATCGAAGGCGTTTGACAGCGTCAATTGATTGTATTCGTTTTCTATTAAAGCAAGGATTTGCTTTCCGTGGTCATGATGAATCAACCAATTCTGCTAACCAAGGTAATTTCCTGGAACTTCTTAGATTTCTTGTTGAACACAATGAATCAATAAATCATGTTGTGTTGGAAAATGCTCCCGAAAATCATCAATTAATTGTTCCAAAAATCCAAAAAGATATTGTTAATGCTGCTGCATTAGAAACCACTAATGCTATTATTATTGATCTTGGAGATGAATTATTTGCTATCATTGTTGATGAAGCACGTGACATATCAAACAAGGAGCAAATGGCTATTGTTTTGCGTTATGTTAACAAAAAGGGAAGTATTGTTGAGCGTTTTTTTGGTATGGTTCATGTTAAAGATACTACAGCTTTATCATTGAAAATGGCTATTGATGAATTGTTTTGTAAACATGGGCTTAGTATATCAAGAATTCGTGGACAAGGTTATGATGGTGCTAGCAACATGCAAGGGGAATTTTCTGGTCTTAAAAGTTTAATCTTAAAGGAGAATTCATATGCTTTTTATGTACATTGTTTTGCTTATCAATTACAACTCACATTAGTTGTTGTTGCAAAAAATCACATTCAAGTTGCCTCTCTTTTTAATTTTGTGTCCACTTTATTAAATGTTGTTGGGGGATCTTGCAAACGACATGACATGCTTCGTGAAAAACAAATAAATTATGTTAGAGAGGCATTAGGAAAAGGAGAAATTCCTAGTGGACAAGGTTTGAATCAAGAAACTAGTCTTAAACGAGCTATTGATACTCGTTGGGGTTCACATTATGCAACTTTGATCAATTTGATATTGATGTATTCTTCTATAATTGATGTTCTTGAAATTATAAAAGAAGATGGATCAAATGCAGATCAAAGAGCTTAAGCAAATGGTTTTTTACATTTGCTAGAAGATTTTGATTTTGCATTCACATTGCATTTGATGAAAAATGTTTTGGGTATTTCAAATGAATTATCACAGGCATTGCAAAGGAAAGATCAAGACATCATCAATGCTATGAACTTGGTTAACATCACAAAGCTACGATTGCAAACTATGAGGGATAATGGATGGGAGTCTTTACTGCAGGAAGTAAATTCATTTTGTGATAAGCATTTCATTAACATTCCTAATATGGAAGACATATTTTTTTCTAAGGGGAGATCACGACGTGGAGGTAAAGCTCAAGGTATCACAACTGAGCATCATTATCGTGTTGAATTATTTTATATTGTTGTGGACATGCAACTTTAGGAACTTAATGATCGTTTTACAGAGACAAATACTCGGTTGCTTTTTTGCATGGATTGTTTAAATCCAACCAATTTATTCTCTGCTTTTGATAAGGCAAGGCTAATTGAATTTGCAAAGTTTTATCCATGTGAATTCTCTGCAATTAATTTAGTGATGCTTGATAATCAACTTGAGACTTACATCATTGATATGCGTAGCAATGTAGAACTTTCATTTTTGAAAGGAATAAAAAATCTTTCAGAGAAGTTGGTTGAAACTGGAAGACATATTGTTTATCCATTAGTTTACCTTCTTTTGAAGTTAGCAATGATTTTGCCTGTTGCCACATCAACTATGGAAAGAGCTTTTTCTGCCATGAAAATTGTGAAAAATAGATTGCGTAATCGGTTGGGAGATGCATGGATGAATGATTGTCTAGTGACTTATATTGAGAAAGACATGTTTAATAAGATTGACAATGAACGGATCATTCAACGATTTCAAAACATGAAATCACGTAGAGGACAACTATAAGGTATGTAATTTATTTGAATAAATACATTAAAATTTTATGATTTTGGTACTTATGTCTTTATCTTCATATGCATAATGATAATTATTATTAATTTATATTATTTGAAAAGTAAATTGTCCCCATTGACTCAGGATCTTAGATCCGCCACTATATATATATATATATATATATCACTTTCTCATATTTAAGTCATGTACATGAACACTTACCTTGCAAGTATCACCACATTCTTGCTAGAAATTTTGTTGCACATTTAATCAATTCGGTGATAAAAAGAATAAATCTCAAAATAAAATTAGGGTTCACGTAACAAAGCAACATAGATATAACACAAATTAAACAACTTTAATTTCTAATAATCTAATAGTAATGGAGGTTCTAATACCAATTATTGGAGTTTTAGGAGATCTTTATAAAATATTAATAACCATCAGGAACACATTAGTTAGATTATCAAGAAAATTTTTAGAAATACCTGAATCCATAATGATTGATCAACCAAATGTAGCGAAATCTGAAGAACAATCACAAACAATTATTTTAATGACCTTCCTCAACCAAATCTTCTTAATCCTCATAAGATTGTTGTTTTCTTTTCAAATAGAAGAGAAGAAATTGTTTCTTGATTTTGTGTATTGAGAATCATAACCATGCCTTATGTTTTAAATTTATTAGGGTTCCCATTATTTTTTAATGGACCAAACTGATTTTTGTTCATTGAGTCCATATCAATTTTCTGTTGATAGTCTAATAGACTCACCAAATTAAATCGCTTAAATTGAACTCATAAAAAATATAAATAATTAATATAAATATTATAATATAATATATAGTTCATATTAATTAATTAAAAATTATAAAATTCCTAACATTTTACTCCAAGGTCATTTCCATATGTGTACTCGTTTGTCAAAGTCAAACATATTTGGATCAACTCCATCTGGACAACTGCCATACATCAGACTTCATCTTATCACTTGACACTTAGCAATACAAACTCTCACTTAACTAACTTACATGCTCAGTGGTACTTTTATCTTTTAACTTCAAATCAAGTAAGTTTTAAACGAAAAACTCTCAAGAAAGAAGTTAGGGCACCTGCAAATATTACCATAAGTGTTAATTATTTTTATTAATGTGTTATTGTTTTCATTGAAAGAACAAGAACTTTATTTGAGATATACAAAGTAATAAGTAATTAGATTTTGCTTTCTTATAATTATTCTTTACAATGGAAAGATGCATGACTATACCATCCCTTTCTTCATATCTTTTGGTTCCTTGCTCTATGCTTTGGGACCATCTAGAATCTTCTGTAACTCTTGAGGGCGACAAGGGAGTGCAAGAGCTCCCTTTTGCCTGAAACCATACTCTTCTTGAGCTTTGTCCAAAAGTCCCAAGAATGCAGGATCATGCAAATAGTCTAAACCAACAATAAACCTTTTTGTTTCCTCACCCTTGACTGCAAGAACAGAAAAATAACCTTCCCTGACATCATCTTGTGCCGCCGTTGCGGTGCGATCTTCACTGAAGTAGCTGAATGCATCTGGCCTTCTAGCTACAAACAGTGAAAGACCCTTTTGTATCCTCCCAACAAAATTCCTAAGCATCTTGAACTTTTAGTGCTGTAAGCTTACTTCTGATAGAGTATGCGAATTAGAATTACTAATGATTAGAAAGTTTTAGAGCTTGGAGTCCGCTAATGCAGATGTTGGCTATTTATGCTGAGAACACACACGGTCTTCACTCTAAGGTAAGGTTTTGCCAAACATTGCATGACGTGTTCCCGTGCATTGCATTTATTAACAATTCGCTATTATTTGAAGGGTCCTCTTATCTTCCAAGGGGGGGCCTATAATTTGTTGTCCCTGCTGTCTTTCTCTTATAGTACTGTATGCGTTCCTTACAATCCAAGAATTTGGCTTTTTTCTAACATGATTACATAATCATGAATGTTTCAAACAACCAGATAATTTAGCATAAGACAATACTATTTTTTTCTGATGCATGGTTATTTTTTTATTGACAAATGTTTGTTGTATTTTTATTAGTGTTTGTTAGTTGGAAGATTCGAACCCACAACATATTTTTTTATTTCTTTATCATTTATCATTAAGTCAATTTTATATCTTTCGCATGGATCGTAATAAAGGTGTAATTGCGATTGTAGTTAGCGAGACGTATAAAACTGAAAGAAAAAAGATGCATAAACACGTTGCCTGACAACTTGAGAAAGAATGACAAATGAGAGAAAAGTGTAAACACAATAAGTTATATAGTATTATAAAAAGAGAGATAAAGAAAAATAAAAAATACGAAATGGGTTGAATTATTATCTATTTTTAGCTCCTTTCCTCTTCCTGCTAGTGGCTGAGGAGTTGAGTGTGTGACTCTGTTGATGCAGTATGTGAATAATAAGACAGTTCTTGTGAGGGAGGCAATGGTGGATAGGTGGTACTCAGAAGTTATGAACTTGTGTTTGGCCTAAAGTTAATTTTCATATTATTGGCATCATTGTAAATAACCACTTTTGACAGCTTCTAACTTTCTTGCCGCTTATAATTAAATTCGTAGAAGTATATAGACATATATACTTCGCAAATGTCTTTTAAAAAATATAGTTGTGTCTTAATTCGTTGGCCCCTATTCTGCTTGGACCCAACTGTGATACACACGTATGAACAGTTAATTATAGGGAGTCTAAGATACACACTTGTAAACAGTAGATTACACTTTAGTTTGGAGCAAAATTAGTAAATTACTACTACCTTATTGTTACATTAAAGATGAAGTATCATTGCACTGGCTTTGAATCTCATTATAAAAATCAGCTCGTCTTTAACTTCTATAAACACTGTCGACGTTATTATATTATTAGGTAAGCATTTAATGTGAGATTATCACTAACAGAAAAAGTTTCATTCATTCATAGTTATCTACCTATTTTCCATAAGATATCAGCTACACTAGAGTACCAACTGACCGCAAGAGAACTCAAATCTCGTCATATATATATATATATATATATATATATATATATATATATATATATATATATATATATATATATATATATATATATATATATATATCATAGTGATCTCACTTTAGGAGTTCGGTCATCAATTCTCCATCTCAAGTACGTTAGCAGTCCACCTCGACATGCCATTGGCGTCATCAATCGATCTATGAGAATTTAGTAAATTCAATTCTCATGACTATCATGCATGGTTACGCAAAAGCACACAACCGAAGTCACCCATAGTGATTGTGTAACATTAATACCAAGCAAGATGATTAAGTTCATATGATCTCGGGGAGGGCTAGCCCTTGATCTAGCCTAAATGGGGGCAACAGCCCAAGGCTGGGGGGACCCAAAAGTTTATAAAAGTTCATATATAGTTGTGTGGTAAACTATAGGCGGTTGCTTTGGGCACCCAGCAACGTTAGTAAAAGGACTAAAATGTCCTTCACCATTTTGATATAAAAAGCTAAAGTGACTTGTCTATACGAGTCACTTTTCATTTCTCTCCCGCAACGCTTCTTCTTTCGTCTTCCTCCCGACAGCGTTTCTTCTTCCTCTTAGCCTGACACCGCTTCTTCTTTTTTCGTCTCTGTATTAGCCCCGACACCGCTTCTTCTTCTTTCATCTTCATGTTAGCCCCGACACTATTTCTTCCTCTTTCCAGTGGTCCTTTCGTTTTGTCTTCTTGGTGGGTCATCTTCTTCAAGGTAAGTGGTTCCATCTCAAGTCGTTATTGTTAATGTTGTTGAATGACTGTATTTGGTGTTGTTTGTTGTTGTTCGTATGAAGCATTGTCAGAAAAAATGAAGTTTTGTGAGAAAAACCCATACGGATTGGTAATCCGTATGGATTATATGGATTGGTAATCCGTATGACCCACACGGATTACCGATCCGTATGGTTCATACAAATCAGTAATCCGTATGAATCATACGGATCAACAATCAGTAAGGTATTTTTTTAATTTTGTTTTTAATTGAAAATAATAAACTCAAAATTATTTTTTTAAATTTTTTTTGTGTAATTATGGTTTGTAAAATTTTTGTTAGTTATTTTTTAGAATTTTTGTAGGGTTGGTTATTTTGTAAAAAAAATTAGTTAATTGGTAAAAAAAAATAGTGTAGACACCATACGAATTATTGATCCGTATGGTTTTTTTTTAATATTTTTAATTGAAAATAATAAACTCCAAAATATATTTTTTTAATTTTTTTTGTGTAATTATGTTTCGTAAAATTTTTGCTAGCTATTTTTTAGAAATTTTTTAGTGTTGGTTATTTTGTGGAAAAACATTTAGTTAATTGGTAAAAAAAATAGTGTAGACACCATACGGATTAGTAATCCGTATGATTTTTAAAAAAAAATTAATTGAAAATAATAAATTGCAAAATATATTTTTAAATCTTTTTTGTGTAATTATGTTTCATAAAATTTTTGTTAGTTATGTTTTAGAATTCTTTTAGTGTTGGCTATTTTGTAAAAAAAATTTGTTAATTGGAAAACAAAATATAGTGTAAAAATCATACGGATTGTTGATCCGTATGGTTCATACGGATTGTCAATCCGTATAAACCATACGAATCCGTGATCCGTATGTTTTTTTTAGTTTTTCTTAATTGAAAATAGTAAACTCCAAAATATATTTTTAATTTTTTTTGTGTAATTATGTTTTGTAAAATTTTTGTTAGTTATTTTTTAGAATTTTTTTAGTGTTGGTTATTTTGTAAAAAAAATTGTTAATTGGAAAAAAAAATATAGTGTAGAAACCATACGGATTGCTAATCCGTATGATTTTTTTAATTTTTCTAATTGAAAATAATATAGTGTAGACACCTTACAGATTGTTGATCAAAATTTCAAATATATTTCAGTATTGATGAAGCAAGAAGCAGGACATTCAGGCTCTGCTCCACCACCATCACGGTTAAGCACCCTCAACGAGGAACTGGAAATGGTTATTGCGACTCTGCCTAGTAAGAATGTTTACATTTCATATTGATACGTTTATTCACACATGTGACATGTCTGTAGTTAGTTAGCTTTGGTAGTAGGATGTTATGTTTGGTCAATTATTGTCAAATACCCTAACAAGTAGTAATATGGTATTGTCTGGCTCATCGTCTCATTAAGAATATGTCACTTGTTCTGGAGCTTAGTTTTCATTCACCTACTTTGACATTAATCGTGAAAAAAATTACGTAATTCTAATGACTAATTTTTTGTCATGTTTTTCCAATGCTTTAAACTGTTTGATGTAACTATACGCTTTGGAGCAACATCTATATGTTTGTTTCAACTTATGTTTCTACTACTTAACAGTTTTATTTGAAATCATTTTTCTTTCGAATATATGTCGAGTTAATAGATTAATAAGTCTGCTAATTGCTAAGAATGAATTGGCGTTCATAATGACTGCTAATTGAATGTCAATTTTATTATATCATGCTTGAATGTGAATTATGTCATAATTAACAAATGAAGAGCATGGACAATGCTGCGAAATGGCCAAGATCAAGCTAAAGGTCATTCTTACATATGCTATTTTAAACACTGTTAACGCCAAGGACCAGGTCATCTTCATTTTGATTTAATTAACATATCATTATTTTGTTATTTTGTGTATCTAACCAACCTTATTTTGTTATATCAAATGTAGATTTACGGTGAAGTTAATAGGTCATTTGCTATGAGGTGGAAAGACGTACTTGACCGTTTATTGCATTTCATTAACAAGGATAGAAATTTTCATACCGTTGTCTACAACAAAGATTTGGACAAATCAAGTCATTGTAGCAGGGTGGACAACACTAAGATTTTTATCACCTGATCGGAGATCATCAAGTGTCACATTAACTCATTATGGTAAGAGTGTATTCTTTCTCACCATATTCAAGAGCAGTAGCCTTCCAAAATCATTCTCAAGATGACACTTATTATACCATCAAGTGCCAAATTCTGTCACTTTCAAGGTGTATCTCACTCAACACAAAGTTACCTACAGCAACCTGGTAAGCAACTTTCCAATTTAGTTGCCAACAATTCTTTATCTTCCAAGTTTTAAATTTCATAAATTGCTGACATAACATTATTCTTGATATCAGGACATTCCAAGCACCATGTATTATTTTCTTAAAGACTGGACTCATTTGCATTTGGAGGATATTGCAGAATGTTGACTTGTGTTCAATCATTGGAAAAAGACAGTTAAAATTGGAGCTTGATGAAAATATTTTTGTGAAACCCTGTCCTTCAAAGCTGGCATGAAAGTTGTCTTTGAATTCCCTGATCCAACTATTAACTATGTTTTATTTTGGTCATATTTATGAAGTAAATTCAAAATTATTAGGACTTGGAACATTATTCCTTTTAATTATTAGGAATTCCCTAACTATGATTTTGCTACAAACCAGTTGTCTAATATTATCCCTTTGTTAGTTACCAGTTTTTTATATTATAGTTGTTTTACTATGTGTTGATCATAAATTTTTTGCAATATTGAAGTAACATTGTGCGACAAACAATATCTTTTAGTCATTAATTTAGTCATGCTTATGAATTAAATTATTTTTAATTAATCAGTAAATTAATTTTTAAGTAATCTAATGTTAGTTTTAGTAATTTTTAAAAAGTTTATATATATTATAAATTTTTTAACAATCTAATTACTAAATACACTTGTTTATACCACTATAAAATAATATCACAAAATCAATATTTTTTATACCACAATAATATCACAAAATCAACATTTTTATAATTGCTAAAATTATTGAAAAAAATTAACACAATTGCTAAAATTATTACAAAAAAAAGTTATTACAAAAAAATTCTTTTTAAAATTGATAAAATTATAATTCATATAATTTTATTCACAATTTAAAAAAAATTACAAACCTACGAATCAGCAATCCGTATGGTTCATACAGATCAGTAATCCGTATGAAGCATACAGATTAGCAATTTGTATGGTTCATACAGATTACTGATCTGTATGAACCATACGGATTGTCAATCCGTATGCTTCATACGGATTGTCAATCCGTAGGTTCATAAAAAATTTCCGCGTAACTCTTCTTCTCCGGCAATGCAAATCGACCAAACTTCACTGTATACTCCTTAACAACGCACTTACACCATCGGAGACCAAATACGTTTTGAAACCGACCTTAACGGAAGCAACTTACACTAAGTGATCGAGATTTTGCGAAAAAAATATGGCACTGCAGAAATGAAAAACTACTCCTGCTATTTATAACCGAAAATACCCATAAGGGTATTTCCGGTATTTATGAAAATTGTTGGGTGTCGCAGCAAAAATGTTGGGTGCCCCAAGCAATTCCATAAACCATATTATGTTATGTTGGTTAGTTTTACTATTTTACTATTTTTATGTTTATTCTATAAATGGCTTAAAATCATTTCTCAATTGATGTCTCCTTTTTTATTTAAATTAAAATATTTCATGTTATTATAAAATAGTACGTACTACTTATAAAGGTATAAACAAAGTATATTATTGATTACTTTCTTGTTAATTAGTGTTTTTATATGATGTATTACATTTATAAATTCATATTAAATAAATTTCTAACTTAATGTGACTTATCAACATATAATAAAACTATGATAATGCGCAGACTTAAAGATGTCTTTATTTATGAAAAGATGCAAGTATGAAAGGTTGTATTCTCTAATGAAAGTGTATATTCTTTCATTAAAAGATGTGGCTCTTCACAAAAAGTCATAAAATCTCACTCTTCACCAAGAGTTATGATATTTGTCTCTTTAAAATGTTATATATTTTCACCAATAGATCTATGTAAGAGGATTTATAAATTGAACTAATTTATATGCAAAAAAAATAATAATTGTTGATGGATTGTCAAGTGCACTAATTCGTCTCAAGTAGTAAAGTTAAAACGGAAGTTAAGTGTCGAATCCATAGGAACTTTGTTTATACTTAGGTAGATGAATATTTTATTAATAAAAGAGGTTAAAGAAAATTAAATTTAAAAGGTTATGAGAAAACAGTAGTTTAAATTGGCAGAAAATTAAATCAAACAAAAGGAGAAATTAAACAAGAATTTAAATTAATTAATTAAACACATAAAGGAAAGGAAAAGTCAATTATTATAGAAATTAAATTTAGAAGATGAGAATGTTGGAAACTTAACCTATCAAAGTTACTTCTTGATGTAATGTTAATAATTTTTCTATTTATAATTATTCCAAATTTACACTTGCATATATTAATATACTCTAACTTTGGTCCCTCGCATTAAAGAGCATAATTTATCTATTTTCTCTCACAAATCGCTTTGCAGAACTAAAAATAGTAAATTGCATTAAGAATAAAGATGTATAACAGGTTAAACAAAAATTAATCTATCCCTAATGATGACTTTATTTAGATACTATTTCCCAAGTCTATTAGAAAATAATGTTTCTTAACACTACCTCTAAAACTTACCATGCAAATTGATGATCATGCCACAAGCAATAATATTAAGCACAAGTAAAGATAATGCAAATGTAATATTCATACACAGATAGGGAGAAAAATTACAACAAGGGTAGTTGGCTATCAAGTTTCCAACAAAGGGGGTTTAGTCTCTCATTGTCATAAAGGTTTTACAATTACAAGAGAAAAATATTTAGTAAAGAGAAAGAAGATAAGAAAGGGAATAGAGGGAATGAATGACTTTCAATGTTTGTTTCTCCTTTTTTTTACGTTTGTCTTCTATAAGGAATTGTATTCTCTTGAAATTTTTATGTATTTTTTCTTCTTCTCTCTTCTTTTCTTTTATAGGTGCAGCTTAGCTTAGCTAAGCGGGCTTCTCGCGCTAAGCCTACCTTTACTTTTCTGAATTCATCTGTTTTCCTTAATTAGTCATGTTTTCCTTAATTATCCCTACTTTACTTAATTATCATGTTTTTTGGGCTTTGTTTTATTCACTAAGCATCATAAATTCATCACTTTTAATATTTTCTGTACAAAAATTTAAATGATGTTAATTTAACAATTATTCTCTTAGTTGAAAGAACAGGAACATTGGAGATGCAAAAGTAACAAGTAATTAGAAGATAAGTAGTATCCTTTCCTTCATCTTTGATTCCCAACTCTATGCTTTTGGAGCAACTAGAATCTTCTGTAACTCTTGAGGGAGACAAGGGAGTGCAAGAGTTCCTTGTTGTTTGGAACCATACTCTTCTTGAGCTTGGTCCATAGTCCCAAGAATGCAGGATCATTCAAGTAGTCTAACCCAACAATGAACCTTTTGGTTTCCTCACCCTTGATTGCAAGAACAGCAAAATATCCTTCCATAACATCATCTGGCGCCGCGGTTGCGACATGATCTTCACTGAAGTAGTTGAATGAAAGCCTTCTTGGTACAAACACTGAGAGACCCTTTTGTATCCTCCCAAATAAAGATCTAAGCATCTCAAACTTTTTGTTGTAAGTTTAAAAGAAGAACAAAATCACAATTAAACATAAGATTATCTCATATTACTTTGTACAGCTGTAGAGCCTGTTGTCTTTTTCTCTATTTTGTTTCTATTCATAAATGCATTCTGTTACTAGGTTTCAGAATCTGTTGAGGTGTATATTTTCTGTTATTCCCTTTTTTATCTTTTCTTTTCACAGGCTGTATATATGTACGTTTCCCTCTTCAATATGAGATAAGGAAAACCAATTTCATTCTTCTGTCTCTTAGCATTTCCATCATAGCCTTGCATTTTCTTTTATGGTATTAGAGCTTCTCCTTGGAGCTCTGCTAATAATCCTTCCTCTATCAAAATGTCATACACTTCCCACACAAGCAATCCTGATGTTGTCACGCCACCCTATAATCCTTGTCTTGACCCATCTAGCCCTTATTATATTCATCCTAGTGACAACCCATCCTCTGTTTCCATCACCCCAGCTTTGATTGGCAGAAACTACCACTCTTGGTCTCGCTCTATCAAAATGGACCTAACATCTAAAAACAAGATGGGTTTTTTAAATGGCACAATACATGTCCCAGCTACCACTGATCCCATTTATCTGTCGTGGGAACGCTGTAACACCCTTATCATATCTTGGTTGTTAAACTCTTTGTCACCATCAATTGCGTAGAGTATTATTTTTCTTGACCGTGCCATAGACATATACACGAACCTTCAAGAACGATTTTCCCAAAGTGATCTACTCCGCATAGCAGAACTCTAAGAGGAGATTTACGGTATCCGACAAGGCTCCCGATCGGTCTCTGATTACTATACAACGCTAAAGTCATTGTGGGAAGAGCTCAACAATTTTCGTCCCTTCCCTGTTTGCACATCCTCTGCAAAACTTTATCATCAACAAGACTTCATAATACGTTTTTTGAAAGGCTTAGATGATTATTTCTCTGTTGTTTGCTCTCAAATACCTCTGATGGACCCATTACCGTCTATTAACCGTGTTTTCTCCATGGTAGCTCAATAGGAGCATCAATATTCTTCATCATCCACCATTGATGAACCAAATGCCTTCATCAATGCTGGACAATCAACGTATGGAAAGGGACACGGCAGAGGAAGACCTAGCGGACTAGCAGGAGTCAATGCCTAAACCAATGGTTCTAACAAAAAGTGTATCTACTGCGGCCGTACCGGACACACAGTGGACGTCTGTTACTCTAAGCATGGGTATACTCTTGGTGACTCGCGTTACCCCAGACGACCAAGGTTTCACAACCGGGACAACTCTCCCTCCTTTGCTGTCGTCAATAGTGTTACACAAGAAGTAGATTCACGCATTCCTTCCTTGGTTAGTAAAGACAATGATTCCAATGGATTGGGCTTTAGCCTAACTAGAGCCCAATATCAAGGACTTCTAGGTCTCCTTCAGCAACAAAAACCAAATGCAAATGCTAGTCCATCCACGGCTTCTCCTCAGCCTAAACATGTCAATATTTCTCAAGTGTCCAAATCCAATTCTAGTGACTCTCCTGAAATGTTTTTTGGTACCCATTTTTCTTTTTGCACCACTACTAACCCAAGCTCTTTGTCTAATGCACACACTGCACGTTCTTTGTCTAATTGCACCCCTTAGATTATTGACTATGGGGCCACAAACCACATTACATGTTCTTTTGATAATTTTTTAAGCTTTTCAAAAATACAACCTGTGCGTACCCACTTACCCAATGGTTTCATTGTTTTTGCTCATATTTAAGGAATTGTGCAGTTATCGCCACATTTCATTATACATGATGTTCTTTATGTTCAAAACTTCAAATTCAATCTTATTTCAATCTCCAAGCTTTTGTCTTCACTAAAATACACTCTCACTTTTTCCAATTCTCATTGTCAAATACAGGAAATGAAGTCCTTGAAAATGATTGGTTTGGCTAAATTGAAGCATGGATTATACCACTTGCAGATCAACAAGGATATGAACCAAGTCATTCCTAAAGTTTCCTTCATCAATAACTTCTCCACCCCACCCATTACCAACACTAACCTTTGGCACTTTAGACTAGGTCACCTTTCCGGTAAACGTCTCAATGTTCTTCATTCCACTTTTCCTTTTATTTCTAAACATATTGAAGAAAATTGTGATGTTTGTCACTTAGCTAAACAAAAGAAATTGTCATATTCTCCTAGTATTAATAGAGCTTCCAAGCCTTTTGATTTAGTTCATATGGATATTTGGGGTCCTTTCTCTCAACCTTCCATTCATGGTCACAAATATTTTTTAACTATCGTGGATGATTTTAGTCGTTATACATGGATAGTGCTTCTAAGATCAAAAGGAGAAGTTAGAACACAAATTCAAAACTTCATCGTTTTAATTGAAAATCAATTTCAAATCACAATTAAATGTGTTAGATCCGATAACAGTCCTGAATTTTTTCAACAAGATTTTTTTTTCATCCAAAGGAATAATTCATCAAACAAGTTATGTCCATACACCTCAAAAAAATGGTTGTGTTGAAAGAAAACAGCAACATATTCTTAATGTTGCCAGAGCTCTTATGGTTCAATCTCAAATTCCAAAATATTTTTGGTCATATGCTATTAAACATGTTGTTTATATTATTAATTGAATCCCATCACCCATAATTAAAAACCAAACCCCTTATAAATTATTACATAAAAAGAACCCAGATTTTTCCATGTTAAAAGTTTTCGGTTGTTTATGTTATGCATCCACACATCCTCCTCGTCAAAAATTTGATGCTCGAGCTAGACGAGGTATTTTTTTGGGTTTTCAAACTGGAACCAAGGGGTATGTCATCTCATATTTAAATTCCAGAGAAATTTTCATGTCACGTAATGTTTTGTTTAATGAGATGGTTCTTCCATTTACTAAAATTCCTTCCAATGAACTATTTCATAAACAAAGCCCATTACCAGCCACAAATTTTTCTGACTACACCACCCCACCTCAGCCCAACTCCACATCATCCCCACCTTCAGACAACGACCCATATATCCCACAACCCTTCATCCAATCACCTCTTACCTCTCCTATACCTCCCTCTCCATGTAGCAGTTCCAAATCCACACCAACATCACCTCCACTGTCGAAATTCCCACCAGAACCCCAGCACACCCGCCACTCTATTCGACCTCACCATTGTCCCCATTACCTTGTTGACTACGAGTGCAACGCGTGTCCTCGTGTTCCCATCCATGGCTCAACGCAATCAAACCAATCTTCTCCAAAGACATCATATCTTGTCTAATTTGTTGTTAATTACCCATGTATATCTCCTTCTCACAATCATTTTTTATAGTCTCTCTTCTGAGCAAGAATCCACAACTTTTCGCGAAGCCACAAAGCATCGTTGTTGGCAGGAGGCCATGAAATTTGAGATTCAAGCTCTGGTTCGTAATCAGACATGGGACATTGTTCAGACGCCGCTGCATGTGAGACCTATTGGTTGTAAGTGGGTGTATAAAATCAAGCGTGGTTCGGATGGGTCAGTTGAATGCTATAAGGCGTGTTTGGTAGCTAAAGGCTATTCCCAGATTGATGGCATTGACTACCTCGATATCTTCTCTCCCGTAGTCAAGATGAGAACAATTCGGGTTTTTCTGGCCATAGCTTCCATTTCTCATTGGCACTTGCACAACTTGATGTTAGTAACGCTTTTCTATATGGGGATCTCAACGAGGAGGTGTATATGACTATCCCTCAGGGTGTCTCTGGATATCAACCATCTCAATGTTGCAAACTGAAGCGGTCTCTTTATGGCTTAAAGCAGGCCAGCCACCAATGGTTTGCCAAGCTATCCAGTCTACTACAACATTATGGTTTCACGAAGGCTCATGCTGATCACAACCTTTTCACAAAGGTAACATGTCATACCATCACTGTCTTGCTCATTTATGTTGATGATATTGTTCTAGTTGGTAACTCAATTGCTGAAATTGATAAAGCCAAACACCTCTTGAGCTCTAATTTTCATATATCGGATCTGGGCAAACTAAAATATTTCTTAGGGATTGAGGTTGCTCATTCCTCCTCTGGTATCTCTTTGTGCCAAAGAAGGTATTGCTTGGACTTGATTTCAGATGCAGGCCTTTTAAACTCCAAACCATGTTCCACACCAATGGAAACCTCTTCGCCTCCACCATGATTCCAGTGAAGCTCTTGTTGATCCATTATCCTACAGGAGATTGGTTGGACATTTGATATACCTAACTAGTACCCGTCCGAACATTGTTTTTGCAACCCAACAGCTCAGTCAATTCATGATTGCTCCTACTCATTTTCAAGCTGCCTTGAGAGTTGTTCGTTATTTAAAGGCTACTCCTGGGAAGGGATTATTCTTCCGAAGAAATAATTCTTTCCAATTATCTGATTTTAGTGATGCAGATTGGGCCACCTGTGTTGACACTCATCGATCAGTCACTGGATATTGTTTCTTCATTGATAATAATTTGGTTTCATGGAAAACAAAGAAACAATCTACAGTCTCTAGATCATCTGTAGAGGCTGAATATAGAGCCCTCGCCTCAGTCACTTGTGAATTGCAATGACTATTTTACTTACTTAGAGACTTACGGGTTCCCCATTCCAAACGTCCTGTGCTATATTGTGATAGCCAAAACGCCCTCTACATTGCTGCAAATCCAATGTTTCATGAACGGACTAAACATCTGAAAATTGACTGCCATCTAGTTCGAGGAAAACTTCTTTCTGGACTCATGAACCTCCTTCCGATTTCCTCTTCCCACCAACTCGCAGATATGTTCACTAAAGCGCTTTTCCCAAAACTGTTTCAGTCAAATCTTTCCAAGCTTGAACTTCACCATATCTTTGGACCTCCAGCTTGTGGGGGCTAAAAGAAGAAGAAAATCACAATTAAACAAAAGATTATCTCAGATTACTTTGTACAGCTGTAGAGCCTATTGTTTTTTTCTCTATTTTGTTTCTATTCATAACTGCATTCTGTTACTAGGTTCCAGAATCTGCTGAGGTATATGTTTTGTTATTCCCTTTTTTATCTTTTCTTTTCACAGGCTGTATATATGTACGTTCCCCTCTTCAATATGAGATAAGGAAAACCAATTTCATTCTTCTGTCTCATAGCATTTCCATCATAGCCTTGCGTTTTCTTTTAAAGTTTTCTTCTGATAGAATAGAGAATTACAAGTGATAAGAATTTTTAGAGCTTGGAGTCCTCGTGTGCAGAGTTAGGCTATTTGTACTAAGAACACACGCGGAATTTCTTGACTCTGGGTGCATATTAATTGCCAAACAGTGTATAACACTATAACGTGTTGCAGTTCATTGCATTTATCGCCAATTTGCCATTATCTGACGGGTCCTCTTATCTTTGAGGGAGGGCCTAGAATTTGTTGTCCCAGCCAAGGCAAATTTACTGTAGGGGGTCCCCTTTACAAACTATTTACGTAAAGGGGTCCCTTCTTTAACATTTTACGAAGGGGGTCTCTTCTTGGGGTGGTGCCGCCAGCGGAATTAGCAGCATAGGCGTGCCGCCACTAACAGAAGCGGGAACCGTAGGGGGTGCCGCTATTGGCAGCAGCGGGACAGGGGTGAGCGAGGGTACCGCCATTGGTACTGGCGGGACATGCCTACATGGGCAGTCCCGCCATTGGAGCTGGCGGGATAAGCTTTGGGAAAGAGAAAGAGGGAGTGTGGAGAATTGAAAGCGCAAAACAAAGAATAATAAAAAAGAGAGGAGAGGAGACCAGTTTATTGCAACCGGAAGGAGCTTGAAGTTCAACCGACAAAACCTCGTAGTTTTGCTGCATCATCTCCTCCGCATTCTCCATTTCTCTCTCACTCTTGCCTTTCAGGAGTTGAGTTTCAATTTGTTTGGAATAAGAAAAGATAAGATTAACAAACGGTCAATCTCTCTCTCTCTTCTCTTATCAACGGCATATGATAAACTCACCCGGAGCACCTCACTCCTCATGCCATTTCAAATTGAAACCCACGTGATTATTTTATTTGTCCCTTCACACACCAAACAAAACAAACAACACTTTTCTTCCTTTTTTTAAATTAATTCATTTTCATCCTATAATTTAAATTGAACTAAAGATATAAAAAAAACTTCACTTTACACCAATTTAAAATTATATAATTTTAAACCAAAGCCTATCCCGCCAGCTCAAATGGCGGGACTGCCCACGTAGGCATGTCCCGCCAGTACCAATGGCGGTACCCTCGCTCACCCCTGTCCCGCTGCTGTCAATAGCGGCACCCCCTGCGGTTCCCGCTTCTGTTAGTGGCGGCACGCCTATGCCGCTAATTCCGCTGGCGGCACCACCCCAAGAAGAGACCCACTTCGTAAAATGTTAAAGAAGGAACCCCTTTACGTAAATAGTTTGTAAAGGGGACCCCTTACAATAAATTTGCCTCCCAGCCAATCCCTCTTATATAGTACTGTATGCGTTCAACTACTATTCTACAATCCAAGGATTTTTTGGTTTTTCATTTTGGCTAAGTTTCGAACAACCAGCAGATATTTTGGCATAAGCTAATATTAATTTTTACTAATGCATATGGGTCATGATGAAGGTTTTTAATTAGTTGCTACTGTGGGTTTCGAGACCTTAAAAACTTCGGTATTATGAGAAATTGAGGAACGACTAAGGTTAGTGCAATTGTTATCGCACTGTGCAATGGCCGGTCTAGAAACTTTGATATTGTAATTTGTAACTATAATTATGATCGCAGACTGTATTTTAAAACCATGATAAGTCCTCTTTCAATGCAATGTTTGATTAATTTGTTCTTGAAATAAATCAAAAAAAAAAAAAAAACCCACCAATCCTGTACATTAATTGCCCCAAGGTTATTCAAGCTTAAGCAATGGTCCCAGTTCCAAACCTAAATATGCAGCTTCAGAAGAAAAACTTTGTCACCCTAGTAATATCCAACTTGAACAGGAGGGTACCTGTAATCACTACCAATAAATATCAAAACCAATTATAAAGACTTTTATTACAATCACTATGGTAAATTCACAAAGCTCTAGCTAGTACACTTGAGTTATTATCTTTTTCTTAAGCTTCTTAATTTCCTCTTCCCCTTTCTGGTAGTGGCTGGGTTTGAGTAGGCTTATGGCGGACAGCTGAGATTGGGAAGTTAATTATATGGTTTCGGGTTGGAGATAAGTGATTTCATTGATATGCTAATGATAAAGTTTTTTCTGGGATGCAACTTTAAGTTACGAAGTTATTTCTAGAGTCTAGACTAAGGATATATAACTTTCACAAGACTTGAACCATGCCGACAAGATGAAAATGGCTATGGGAGGCAAATTTGCTGATAGAATTTTAAGTGTCTTGATTTGTTGGCCTTTGCTATCTGCTTGGAGCCACCTATGTAATTGGATTTTTGTATGCTATTATTCATTAATTAGTTACTGTGGTCTGAAACGTCAATGGGGTCAACAAAAGCACTTTTTTCTGTTTAGAGTTGGGGCGTGCTGACAAGCATGTCAGTATGACTATTAGTAATTGACTCAACTGATTTTTCTTTCTCACTCACGCAACTCTCTCTCTCCAACTTCAGTCTAAATCTCCTCATAATTTATGGTGTACTTGATTTCAATATCAATTTTGATTTATATTTCAATTTTGGTAACTTGTTGTGCTTGATTTGGCTATAATTCTATGCACTGCCATGGTGTGCTTGATTTTGTCAATTTTCTTTGTAGGAACCAATGTCGATTTCATCAGGGTCTAATTGGATGCACAGTTCAATGTGACTTGGTTTTGTACTAAAATTTGTCGATGATTTTACCATTGGTATGAACTTAATATCTTAATCCATTCTGATTTGATATAATTCATTATATTTTGATTCTTAAACTTACACCTTGTAACTTTCTAATTATTAAACTCGAAAATTTACATATACGAGAATTCTATAAACTCAACTCGTAAAAATCTACTTTATATGAAAATAATAATAAAATATTTATAAATAATATACCAATTAAAAATTTCAACAATATAAAAAAATAAAATATTATAAACTTTACAATACTTAAATAATCAAGTCTAGTAATACATCACTACTAAATAATAACTTACAGATATGTTATAGTAGTGGTAGATTATTCTCATCGAGGGTTTTATGTTATTAGAGAACAAGGATTTGATGTTATTAAAGGTAGGTGGGAATTTTTTATTCGGAAACAACACACTAAATAAATGTATGTTGAACATTAAACAGGTAAAAATAATCCAAAATGACTTATATTTTAGTCTAATTTTTTTTAACTTGGTGATAAATTCAAAAGTCTACCAATTTAGAATTTATAAAGTCTACTCAAAGTCTATTAAAAAGAGAGTTTACATATGAGTAAACTCACAGAATGTAAGTAGACTCGTAAACTCGTAAGAGTTAACGAATTAACTTAAGAATTTGATAATCATGCTTTTAATCTCTTAGATATAATTCGAAGATTTGGAACATTCTTTTACATTCTTGTTCAACCTTTTCTCATCACTATTCTAATTTCTATCTTACGTCGTAGAGTATAGGATATGCTAATTTAGCAAAGCTTGATCCTCAATATGGCTTATGCAGGTATCTGACTTCAATTTATATTTATTATATTCTATATTGATGCATCACATTTACTGAATTTGAGTCTTGACTTGAGAAGTTCTAATGACTGAATGAAGTATTAATCACTGCCTTATGTTATATTCTTGTCATATTATATTCTTTTAGTTATTAGAACTTTTCTATGAGTAATTCTGTGATGATATTAGATAAAAGACGTCCTGTACAATTCTGTGATCGTGCTAGAAGTATTATTTTTCATTTTTTTATAATGCAATGATCAATTGAAAGAATTTTTTTATTTGTATAAATTTTTGTTGTATTTTATTTTTGAAGAGGATATGGTGGTATGCTTTGAAGATCAAGAAACAGGGAGATGCTTGAAAGAGATTCCAACTAAAGTTAGTAATTTTCTACCAAAATGTATAGTGAAGTCTCGTAGTTGTATTTTAGTCCCCTGCTTTTGTTTTTAAATTGTTATTTAGAATAAAAAATTGATTGGAATCACTTTAACCTTTTGTATTATATATTTGAATCATAGATATGGTTAGTTACTTCGATTTATAATGTGATTAGTCCAATTGGGGTTTAATCCATATTTTGTTTAAGCAGTCTATATTTACTTCTAATACAATCTGATAGTGTATAGATTGGTCAAAATCTCATGCCCATACCTAAAAGGCTTTTGCCTAAAGAACTTCCCTTCTTAAATTTTGACATCCCCACACCATTAAAAAAAAAAAACAGAAATAATAACCCTTTGGCCTTCCCAGCGCATGATTTGCACATAGTTGAACAGAGGTGGTAAATAACACTTGAACAGATTTTGAGAACTTTCAATTCTACATATCTACATGTATAGTGAAGTCTCGTAGTTGTATTTTAGTCCCCTGCTTTTGTTTTTAAATTGTTATTTAGAATAAAAAATTGATTGGAATCACTTTAACCTTTTGTATTATATATTTGAATCATAGATATGGTTAGTTACTTCGATTTATAATGTGATTAGTCCAATTGGGGTTTAATCCATATTTTGTTTAAGCAGTCTATATTTACTTCTAATACAATCTGATAGTGTATAGATTGGTCAAAATCTCATGCCCATACCTAAAAGGCTTTTGCCTAAAGAACTTCCCTTCTTAAATTTTGACATCCCCACACCATTAAAAAAAAAAAACAGAAATAATAACCCTTTGGCCTTCCCAGCGCATGATTTGCACATAGTTGAACAGAGGTGGTAAATAACACTTGAACAGATTTTGAGAACTTTCAATTCTACATATCTACTTAGATATTTAAAAAGCTACCTGAAGATATTTAAAAAACCAGGAGTCTACCGTCAGAGCAATGGATATTTTTTTTCTTTTGCCTATTTTAGCTTCTGGTGATAGATGTTGTGCATTGTAAGGCAGTGAATCCAGTGATAACATTATCTGTGTGTGATCATTGCATGTTGTTAATTAATACTTATTCATCTGGATTTGTTTATCGGTATGTATCATTAATTATAGCTTACATGTACTTACTTTTTCTTCTCAATAGGGATGATAAAAATGGTTTCTTACTGTAGCTTCGCGAATCAACTGGCAAACATATGAGAGTGTTCTTCTTTAATTGATCTGAATCCTTTAGTTTTTTATTTGATAGATATTTCAAGATACAATTGTTGTTGAGGTTGATGATCAACTCTACTAATGTATTTTGGCTCTCCTCAATTCAGCTATGACTAGATATGCTTTCTCTTTGAATATTCTTACATGTATGCATATTCACTAATGTTTCCATGTGGTTTAGTTTTATGCAAATATTTATTTTCTAATTATTAGACCTTTTATTTTACAAGTTTTAGAAAAATATAATATAATTTTTTTCTCATTATACAATTTAGTTTATGGTGTTAAATTTTTTTACCTAATATCTGATAATAAAAAAAATATATGGACCATGTATTTAAAATTATAAAATTTTAAAATAATACAAAAATGACATTTTATTGTATTTTAAAATACACAAATTAGTAAGTAATGTTACAAAACATTTATATTAGCAACATTTTTATAATGTTGCCTATGTAATAAAAAAAATGTTGAAATAATGTTATTAAAAGTCTTTAATAACATGATATATATATATATATATATATATATATATATATATATATATATATATATATATATATATATATATATATATATATATATTTGATAAAATGTTACAAAAATATATTAATAGTATTTATTTATGTTTTCGTACCATTTTTTGAATGTTACAAAAGACATATTGTGTCTAAATAATTTGAGGATATAGGAGGAAACAGAGAAAAAGCAAAACTCTAAAAAATTGGAGCCCTATGGCATCAGCCAAAAGGGCTGTAAAAACAGCATGTGTGGGGATCATCCGGAGGGGAAAATTATGTATCAATGACACATAGATACAAATTTATAACTTGTGAATATAACGATAAAACTTAAAATCAAAGACAAATCTGAATTTTCACTCATCTATATGAGCGTCCATGTGACCCAATAAGAGGTCTATTCATCACCCATCTTGGCTAAAATATCATCACATCCATTACCTTAACTTCTCGCAGTGTATGACTCAGCTTAACCTCCATGTTAACCAATATGATTCCTTGAAACTGAAAATGCTGGCATCTTTTGTTGATCAAAGAAATGCATGGCATAAGCGGAATCTGAATAAAGGCACTCTCTAAATGATAGTGTTGTTCTTCTTTCTTTGATAGTGATAATGGTAGAGGACGTAGATACTTGTTACAAAATAAGTACTGTGGTACCCCAGTCAAGGGAAATCCGGTAAAGTAACAGTAGTAACATTGTGCATATCTGATTAAGTGGAGTCCTTATTTTATACGGTTAGGGAGGCGTGTTAAGTCCACACGTCTCCCCCAACATTTTCACATCAAAGAACCAAAGTAACTAAAAGCAACAAATAAATACTTCCTAGAATATCTACTCTTTTTCCTTTAAAGTAAGACCTGTATCATGTATGGTTATTAGTATTAGAGTAAATTATTCTAACCATCTATGAACTTGTGAAATTATACAATTTTTCTTATTTTTTATATCTATACAAATTTTCTTAATTGTTTGAAAACTATTACATGACTGCTGCAAATCTAGGCTGGTTTGGAACAGTACTATCTGCTGCAACTTGTGCCCGATACTCATTTTATATATTTGAAGTTTTGAACCGACCTTTTAGATCGACGTACAGTTGAACATACAATCAGTGCGTTTCTCAGCATGTAACTAAAAATGAACTATATAAAGTCTACATAGGCTAAGGTTAGTTAATTTTGGATAGTTTTTAATTTAAGTTTTTTCAAACGATTGCCTTTTTCATATATATTATACTAAACTCCAGGAAGTATGTAGGAGTTAAGGGCCTCACAGGCAAACTTTCAAATCCTCCATGATTAAAATGCTTGCCATTGCGACAAAGAATAGAATAAATTACATGGGTTTTTCAGGGATTGAAACTTTAAATAAGACGCAATAAAATTTCTTTTATGCAGATTGTGACAAGCTTACAGCTTCAGATTTTAATGGATTACGTTATCTAGATTAATAACGACTGAGCCATATTGCGATGCATTAAATTATCCGCTTAGTGTCTCTTTATTATAGAATTTAAAAAAAAAAGTAGAACTAAACTTTGATAAATTGATTAATAAGTTTAATTTGTTTACTTTTATGATAACTTCTTTAAAAATTATATCAAGTATTATATATAATTGGATAATAATATAAAACTTTTTTTACAATCAGTACATTACCATTAAAATCTTAAAGAATTATATTGATTGAAATGTGTACTTAAATTAATTAATATAAACCACCTGTTCGCATGAAAACATCCATTTCTAAGTGAAATATATATTTTTTCTTCCTAAAAAAAAGTGAAATATTTCCTAACCATAAAACACAACGCCATAGATGCCACAAAAAAATAGATATTATAGCATCCTTCACCAATACTTTTATAATTATTAAAGAAAGGTGTGAATGAGATTTGATTTTTGTTCCTACTGAAGCGGAAATTAGTTTTGCTAAAATAAAAAGTACCAGCTCATTTTCTCCTATCAGTCCCATGTAAATTTCAAAAAAAAAATTCTTATCATTCTTTCCCTACATATGTGACCCCTAGTTAATCACCATCATATCATAATTTATTGTCCTACTTCTTTATCATTTTTTATATAAACATTATATTTAAAGTCTCAAAGTTATCATATGTATGTTATTATTGTTGATGTTGTGAAATCTTAACATAAAAATATTTGTTTTTTTGGCTTCACCTTTTGATTCATTAAGAAAAAAATGATATTGACTAATTCAAAATTCGATCAAGAAATAAATAAAATTTGATCTAAAATTATTTTCGTTAAAGATTGAATTCAAATACTATCTCAAGAATTTAATCTTAATTTTATTATATTAACTACTTAGGTCCAATCAATTTTTTTTTCTTTACACTTAAAGTGAATTAATTCAACATGCAAACTTATTTCAGCATATGTAAGGTTAAGTCTTGTACTTGTTAAAATATGATATAATGGGTTCAAATCTGAACACCTTTTACTGATAAAAATAAATAAACTAATAAATCATAGGTAGTAGTTGATCAAATGGAGTAGGATCTCCAATGTGTCAAATTAATAAATTTTATAAGGCATATGTAAGGTTAAGTCTAGTGATGAAAGAAGACAAAACATAGGTTTAAATACTTTTGCTAATAAAAATTAATAATATTAATAGCTAGTATTTACCGATAAAAAATGAAAATAAAAACATGTATTTTTTATACTTAATACGTTTATATGACTTCTTTTAATTACGATTTTATAAAATGTAGACATTTATTTAAAATTAAATTAATTTTCTTATTTCTCAACAAGTATAAACTATTAATGACTCAATATTGTTTTCTCACTAACATGTTACTCCGGTTGTTAATTACCTGAAATAAACAATAGAGTTCAAATTTCTTTCACATATTCATGTCGAAACAATTTCCTCCTTTCCCCATTCCCATCACTTTAAAGCCAAGCCAGCTACATGTGAGATATAGGGAGGATAGGAAACAAATAACACGTTTGGGTCATTATTTTCCATACTTCAAATTCAAATTTTGAGTGTATGTGAAGTGATTTTCTTTCACAAACAACATGATTAATTAGGTTATATATATACTTTAATATATATTACTATATATATAATAAAATATTATATAAAGTATATATTATTATATGTGTATATAATACAATAATAATACGAATCACATTAAGATAATTAAAAATAAAAGGACATTTTGATTACTTGTACATTTTTTTCTTGTTTTGTCCATTGTTCACCAAACAATGCAAGATAAAAAATTCTCCAATAACTAAAATTTGTATTGTGTTGTTCTCCATGTGTGGTATCTCCTGTGCATCAAACAAATCCTAAAAGAGTATATATTCAAATTTGTGGCTTTGAGGAAAAAAAAATGTGGTACTAACCGTCTAACACCCAAGTCCCTAACCCTTTTACACTTTGTCATTTTTAAATGGTCAACATGAATAGTTTAATTTGGATGAAAAAAAAACATTTTTCTCTCTAATACTTTAAATGTGTTATTTCATACATAAGTTAAAATAATATGACTCGTTTCTCATGAAGCGATTAACATTTTAAATAAAGTTACTTTACTTCACCAATCACCGGTTCACCATTGTTTAACTTATGTATGAAATAACACAGATTATTTATAAGTTCTATGTTACCCCCAATCTACATATAAGAAATCCGGTTATGAACTCGATATATGCCTGTATAAGATAAAAATAAATGTAACAATAACATCACAGTTTTACTTCCAATCCAATAACAAGCTTAAAATAATGATGAAGCTGGAGTTTTGTAGCTTCCGCTTGACTTCATGCAGAACTGACAGGTAAAAACCAGACAAACTATAGCAGCTAAAAAACTAGAGCCATTACTAAGCATGATCAATAACAAACGATGATAAGAAGGTATATTGCTAGATGCTTGCTTAATAGTTTAATTATAATTACTAGGCTATTTTGAATATTGCATTGAAAATCAAGCCCTCAGAGATATTGTACGTGCACATTATAAATCCATTTAGTGTTAAAATTTTGTTCCCATTCTGGTCTTTCTATTTGGAAGCTATTCATCATTTCACAAATCAATCCCAGCATTGCTATAAGACCACAATTTTATGTAATTCTTGGGTTTCTTTTCAATTAACTTGCCTTATCTGTGTGAAAAAAATTATCAATAATACAGAACTAAGAATCAAATTCGAAGTTAGTTTTGGAGAATGAGATACCGGTGAGTTTGTTCTAGCTTATGCTGTTGTACAGCTATAAATTTCACAGAAAATTAGAAGTGAAAAAAAAAAGGGAGCCCAAACCCAATGCACAACAGTCCCACCACACCACTAAAGTATCTAGAGAGGTTCAAATAAATATAAGTTTGATTTCAAACCTCAGGTGGATCGAGAAAAGTATGATATCTTAATATGCATTTTAAATTTTTAATAATTCTCCTTACATAATCAATATACTACTACTACTACTACAAGAGTATAAAAAAAAGATGCGTACACAGAACTTTACTACTTACAAGTTACAAATGAAAAGATGAAGCAGCTGAATAACAATTATGTTATTCATAACCAACCGAGTGAAGCAAAGGCAAGATTCCATTGCAAATGCCATGCTCGTCTGATACTATAAAAATGGATTTCCGTTCTTTTTTGTAATTTGTATTGGGCCTGGGCCTGGGCCCAGAAAGCCCCAAGTTATATTGGTTGAGCCCATGGGTTGGAATGGGGATGATGATGAGGAGGTATGTTTTGAGGGTGTTTGTGTCGGGGAAGCACATGACGGCGAACGTGGTGGAGGGGAACCGCGAGAGGGTGGTGGCGGGTGCGTCGACTGTGGAACACGCGCTGAGGGGCGCGTTCGAGTGGGGGAAGGGGTGTGACGCGAGGGCGGCGGCGTGCGTCGGGGAGGTGTTGGCGATGCGGCTGAAGACGGAGGCGCCGGAGCTCGGAGTGGGAGGTGGAGGTGGGGTCCACTTTGACGCGGAGAGGGAGATCGAGAAGAAGAGTGTCGACAACGGAGATGCGGTCTGGGCCGTGGTTCGCGCTTTGAGGAACAGAGGCGTCAAGGTGTTCGTCGCCGGTGATCGCAATTCAGGTTCGCCTTGACCCCAAAAATAAAATAAACTAGTAAACTTCTCTTGCATTTTTCTGTATTATGATATTTTCTATTGCATTTATGATATCCCAAATTTCAGAACATGGAATTTCTATGTTTGGCTTCACAGTTGACACTGTTTTATTTACTTGTCTTAGCACCAGTACTTAAAAATAAAACCAAAATTTAAAAAAAAAACTGCAATATACTTTTAATCACTTATATGTTCAATAATATTCAATTTAATCTTATCAGATTCCTAATTGTGAATGTTTTTCAAGTTTTTTAAAATTTAGTTATACTCACTGTAAATCCAAAGGTGAAGCCAAAATAGATAATATCATGAGTAAATAACTAAATATTCTTTCGGTAACTGTGAATAAGTGAGACGATAAAAAAATTACTACTTAAAATATGGGAACTTTAAATTTATTTTTTTAATATACAAAAAGTGCGATGGTGCGATAGTTTATAATTTAATGTTAAATTAATTTTTAAATTTTGTAATTTAATGTTAAATTGATTTTTAAAAAATATAATTTATTGTTAAATTAATTTTTGAATATTACAATTTAATAATAAAATAATTTCAGAAATTTAATGATAAGATTAATTTATTATTTTTTTAGGTTTAGAGACTAAAATTAAATTTTTAAAAGAACAAATTCCTCATTGTCTTACATTTTTAGGTATGAAAATCTCTATTTAGCCTAATATCAACGTGATAAGCAAACAAGTTGTATTTTTTAAAAAAATTAAACCAACTTTTTTTTTGGTGAATTATTTAAACTAATTAAAAATACTTTATATCATTATATATAAGACCAAATGTTGGGCCTACAAGTCGGCCTAACCCATTACCCACTAGCAAAATTTCGGGATGGGCTCAGTTTGTTTCCCATAGTGAGTACCTGTTGAGGTCTCCCACCCTAGAAGTTGTCTTGTTTTAATAGTCTTACTTTAACAACATTTTCGGTATGTTATGGTGTAACTAAAAACAACATTTTTAATCCAATGGCTGTAGTTTTATTGGATCAACATACTAAGTTTTGTAGGAGGAAATCTGGATTTGATTTTTACAAAATATACTTTTGGGAAAGAATAAAAAGTTTTAAGTGTGATTAAATTTCAGACTGAATCTCATAGTTAGTTCAATGAATCAAAATTTGTAAAAATATTTTGAAATTTCTCTGAAGAACCAAAGGTCCTAACTACGATGATTTAAAAAAATAACATTTTATCACATATTAAATAGCTCTAATGTTATGATAGATAGCAAATAAGAAACAATCTACTATTACTTAGGAATGTCTGACAAATAGTCTTCTACTATACAACTCTCACATACTTGTTTAAATATTTAGAGCAAGGTCAATGCTATTCTTTCTCAACAACTTCAATAATGCTTATTTAAACCAATTCTTCATCTTATAATGCTTCTTAGCAACTTTAGTAACTCCTCCCAAGTGTCTTGGGTTTACATTTTACTACCTCTAACCGTGCTTTAACTTTTGGGGGGCTATAGACGTTCTTGGTCTAGCTCCATTGACCATATGTTTTCATCATTTATATGGCTGACTACTTGGTTATAGTATCTCTCTTATACTTTCTTATATCACATATATATGTTGAATCTTGTAACAGCTCCTTGCATCCATCAAAACTGTATGTACATTTCTTCAAAAGATATTGTAAACTTCTATGAGGTCTTTCCATTTGAAAGTTATAACAATAGCTCTCCTAATCCCCATAGTATACCTATGGAAGGCTTTAGAAGACTAATGAACTTTTCTTTCCAATCCCCGTGTTATCATTAACATTATGTTTAGGAGGGTTTGGAAGGGAATAATGAAGTATGAATAGGACAGGAGTGAAAGAAAATGAAAATAGATTTTTTTGTTGGTTTGATTGGGATGGAAATGGAAAGAAGATGGAACAAATTATATAGGACCAGGAAAGAAAAATGCTTCCCCCACAAGACCCGTGAAATGGAAAGAAATTGTTTATTGATGATAAACAAGTGCAACACCCGTGTAATACTTTTTTTACAATATAAAAAATTAAAACTATTAAATAATTTTATATTAAAAATGAGTTTTTAAATTGTATTAAAACATTTTTCATAACATATTCACTTCTTTTCATTCTATTTTGCACTCATTTCCTTCTTTTATTCATCTAAATAATACATCTTTTTCACCTCATTTTTTGCTTATTTCTATCATTCCTCTTTCTTTCCTTAGGAAACTAACCCAAACACATTTTTGAATCCTATTTCCTTTCCAATGCAAGCTAACAAAGAAAAGAAAAAAAAAAGGTTCAAATTCATGTTCAATCGACAAATAAGGGTGCTATTTTTTTCTTGGAAATTGTTTAATGAAATAAAACGCTTCCATTTTAAAGTATATTATAAATCAATTTATGACATCATTCTTGAATAATAATAATAATAATAATAATAATAATAATATGTTTTAGTCACTGTTTTTAACAGGTTTCTAATTTAATAAAACATATCCAGAAATAAAACTATATATTGAAACAAATAAAAAATGTTGTTAGTAGTATTTATCTTCTTCGAATAGTACCTACTACAAGTCTACAACTACTAGAATAGGTATACAACGGTGACGATCGTCAAACCATTGAACTTGAACTTTTACCCTGGGAAAAGAAAAATTGAGTATCTGATATCCTTATTCCAATCCTTATCCAAACTACATATAAGATATAACAAGTCAAAAATGAAACAACACATCGTCGTGATTTTTTAAATCGAACAAAATTTTGACTACCGATGAACTTTAGCTCATAAAAATAGACAAAACTTTAGCATGTGTATCAAATGATGGAAATTCAAAGATTGAATTGTGGTCGAACGAAGAATTTTGAGTGGAGTGCACGTGGGTTTTGAACCGACACAGTATTAGGCTATATATTTTAATAGTATTCCACGCCTTGACTATGGGCTTCAGCAGGAATTTTAACAGAAAAGGAAGAACATGGTGTCCTAAAGATGTTTTTTTTTTTGCTTAAAAAGGTGAAAGGGGAACCCTTAAATCAAGTCGTGAAATGTAAGAGACGTGTTCAAGAGAAGGCAAAACACAAACACACATACACACTCTTGGCGTACAAATTCAAACTCCAACACAACGCCATGTGTTGTTGACGTGGAATGGACCCACTCTTGAATGATGGCTAACCACATTGTTATGACTTATGAGTCAAAGAAGAACCAAGAATTGAGCCCGAACCTAAACCTTTTTCAAACCCAAACATGACCAACATTAATGCTCCAAAACCGGTGGTGTTAGCAGTAATCAGTGTTATTAATTGCACACTAAAAGTTTTAAAATAGGTTAAAGAATATAACCCAGTTGATTTAATGAGATATGTAGATTATTGTAAATTGATACTATCTTTAATTTTCATGAATAATTTTTTTAAAAAAAAATAGTGCATTTTAATGTGTGTAAAGAATTTAATTAAAACAATATATGGTAATGTAATTTTTTTATAAAATAATTTAATTATACATTGTTATGTATAGCAAGAATAAGTAAAATCGTTATTTTGTAATAGTTAATTTAAAAGAATATTTAATAAATTCCTAGTTAATTAATAGTATAAAAAAATTAAAATCGACAATATATACATATAAATTAATTAAACAGCGTTAACACAAAATTATAATTACAAGTTGTCAATTTCAAACTACAATTAAACTATTATAGTTTATGATACAAATTGCAAATACTAGTTTGCAATACATAATTTAACGAGACAAATTTTGTCAACTTCACTGTTTAACATCAAATAATTCTGAAACTTGTTATTTTATTTTGTCAATAGATTTTTTTACCTGCCACTGTCTTTTTAAGACTTTTTATTTTTTTTTCTTTTATTATAGGTATAATAGCACCATTTAAAAATTGTTAATTACATGACCGAATAGCTTTTAGATGAAGCAACCTACAACTACAGAATCGAATTTTACGATATCAAATTACAGATACACGTTTACAATTCATAATTTAATTATTGGAATTGTGTCAAACTTACTCCCTTTTTCATCAAATAACTTTAAAGCTTATCATTTTTTTATCATTTAATTGTTTTTTTGCTTTTATCTACGTATTATAGACTTTTATTTTCTTATCTTTTAAATATAGGTAAAACAGTTTCACTATCTAAATATTAAAAATCGATATTATTTGAAATATAGAATAAAAATTTTATTCCTTCTTTATATTTTATACATACATTTTAAATAAATAAAAAGCTCTAAAATTAATTAAATTTTTTTATCATCTAGATTTTCACAGAATATTTTCTAGATCAAAATAACGTCATTTCAAGTTTTCATTTCTGAAGTGCATGGCAGACTAGTTTTTTTTTGCTGTTTTTAATAAACTTCGGTTGAGTGACATCATATCTATCGATTCTTGAACATAATCAGTTCACATGTTACTAAACAGTTAAACCGGTTACACCGGCCTAACTGACAAGTTTAATTAATTTAATATAAGTTTTGTTTATGATTATTATTAATTAATATGAGTTTATTAACTATGGTTATGACCGACGTGTATCCACATGATCTATGATGGATGATGCATTTTCATGTTATGCATGTCATTGGAGTATCATGTCATACCAGTGGATGGCCCATGATCCTCAAGTAGCCGCCACAGTTTAGTGCGAATCATAGTCACGGCTGAGTCAGAAATGGGAAGTGGGGCCCACATTAGTGACTCGCCTTCCTCTCTGGATTTTTATAACTCAACAACAGCCAGCAAGGTCCTCAAATTTCTATTTTGGAATTTTGACAAGCAATGGTGTTTGGCAAAATTTCCTTTTCAACAAATATCGTTTTTTTCTTCATTATATTGCTAACTAGTTAACTACCAAAATCAGACATTTTATAATATAATAGTATGCATTTCAACCAAAACAAAGAAAACTATTTTACAAAGGGCGACAAAACTTGTAAGTATATTTTTTTTTTATGTGTTTCTATATATTATTAAAGGACAAAAGCTTATAAGTAATTTTTTTATGTGTTTTTAGTATTATTTTCTAGTTAAAATTAAAATTTCCTTCAATAACTTGTGTTTTTATTTAACGCAAATGTAGAGAACTTCTAAATCTAATTAGAGAACGTACATATAATACAATAAATCTAAAAAGTACATCTAAATCTTTTTCTATTTACAAAATTGTGCCTATGGTTTTGTGGGGAGTATAGCACCAAAAATGATTCTTGTACTTTACTGTACAGTGAATTTGAATGTAGTACAACTTGAAGTAAAACTGATATGCAGTACAAGGTTATGCTACAAGAAAATGATAGTAATATTTCTTGACGCGAAAATGATAGTAATATTCTTTGATGCATTTGTAATCTCTGCCAAACTTTTTTTTCTATTTTATTTAAATTTAATTTTTAAAATAAAAATCATAAGTTAAAGGATGCATTTGGTGCATTTCACGAGCCAGGACTTCATAACATATAGCAGCTCTGTAAAACAAAAGTATTAACATGGAAAATCAAGAGTACGTCCAGATTTTTGAAAACGGGTTTGGATATCTGTTCCACTCATGGAGTATTATATTCATATGATGTACCATTTTCTCGATGATTAATTAGCACGATGGCAAACTCTGCAACATGAATTGATCAGTTCAACCATGGAAAAGTTTATTACTACAATTATATAATAGAATTGTATTAACGATTTTGAATTTGTAATATTCAAATGTCAAACGTCAAAACCATGGTAACTGGCCGCGCGTGGGTTTTGAAATGTATGCTTACAATTATATTAAACGATAAGATAAGGAAAAGTATTCACAGAAGATCGTACAAATATGGAAATAAACTATATATACCTAAAAGAAATAAATTATATCTCTTGAGAGTAGTAGCCATTAAAAACACCAATATGTTGAAAAACTCCTACGGGATGATAACATAGATATATGTACAGTGGTTATTTAAAATTACTCTCTTATTCTGTCGCTTTTAAATTTGTTATTCTTCAAACCAGATATTAATGTCTTCATTATAATCCAGATCTTACGTACTTTTCAAATGATCATTCTCTCTACGTACGGGTAGATACATAGAATTACAAACGCAATAATAAAATTATGTAACATGCAATAATGCTCTACTTCTTCTGCCTTCGACAATTGTGATAACTGATAACCCTCTCTGCTTCGTTCATTGCACGCATATTTTTATAATTAATTTGAGCATTAATAATACGTAGTTGGTGCATAATATGCATGCAATTTGCGTATAACTTTACACGTTTTATAATTTTGAGGTGATCTACAAGTAAGTGGTGAGCGCAATTTGAAAAGGGGAGTAGTACAACGTGAATGTGATGAAGCCAGAAATATGGTAGCTGCGATGTTAACAAAACTACAATTCTTTGTTTTGTAGCTGCGATGTTAACAAAACTTATTAAATACCAATCTATAACTTTATCCATCTCAAATCTTTATGTTCAATTATTCACCTAATTAAATTATTAGGCCAACGACGAAAAGGGTCCAGCTTTGTGACACCCCGCAAAAAGCCTCAGTCGTTGTGATCATGGACGATAATTAAGAAGATAATCTTGGACGAAGCTTCCAATTAAAAAAAAATAATACTAATAATAATGAATCGATCCTTAATTTAAAAATTAGAGAAAGTGGGTTGGGTTGGGTGAGCTTGGACCGTAGCATTGACCATATCATAAAATCCAAATACCCAAATACGAATCATGCCTATGGCTTCTAGAGCATTCTGATTCATCCCCATTTACTCCTTGAGCTCTTCTTAAAAAATGACATTTGAGCTGACGTGGTAGGCAACGGCATCAATAGTTAGCATGACTCAACCAAGCCAACAAAGCCAGATGACAAAGAAAACACCAAAACGTTGTCACTAACACAATTAAAATGGTATTTGTGGTATTTTAATTTATGCGACTGAACTGTGTTTGCGCGTATGAGATTTTCAGTTATTTCACAATGTTTGAATTTAGGGTAGTAAACCATCTTTTTTTTTTTTTCTAAATGTGTAAATTAGAGATAATTTACTTTTTGAAAGGATAAAAATTTTGATTTATCTTTGAAAATGTTTAAAATTTTGATTTTATCATACCATTAAGTTTATAGGATCATTTGGTCATTAAGTTATATTATTGAATGATTAATTTGACATTAGGCTGTATTTCTTTAGGACTAATTCAATGTTAAATTAAAAAATGTAAAGACCACTCATCTTCATTAAGTTGTATGCATGATGAATAGTGTGTTTGGATTAGATTTATGATGAGAAATAATCAATTATTTTTTTATGATGAAGGAAAAACGATAAATATTTTCTTTTTTCATGGTACCACCATGATTTTGAGGAATTGAGTTAATTCTTAAATTTTATCTAAACATACTAGAAATTGTTGGGCATTTACATATTCATCAATTAAATCATAATTTATGTTCTTTCAGAAACTTAATTATTGTCAATTTACTCATTTAAAAACAATTAATTATTTATCCTAAAATTTAATAGAAAGATGTTATAATCACATGTATACTAATGGTTACCATGGTAGTATTAAAGTTATAATATTGATGCATCTCACTTATTTAAAACTCACTTTTAGTCATTTTATCTCTATGTTTTTCATGACATATCATATTCATTATTTTTCTCTTTTTTTTCCTTTGCGTCTCTCTTCCGACGTTACCTTCTGTTTGGAATGAGGAAAATTGAAAAAGAGAGGAAATGAGGAAAATTGAAAAAGAGAGGAAAGAAGAAAAAATAAAATAAAAATTAAATGGAAAAGAAAAAAAACTTTGAATTTTTATTTTTCATTTTTTTCTCCAATCAAATAAAAAATACATTGTTATTTATATTTTACTTTTTCTCTATTTTTTTCTTCTCTAGCACGTATACCATTAACATTTTCTTTTCTCCCTACTTTCTTTCTTCTACCACATACCATTAACATTTTCCGTGATGTTATGGTAATTCTTATGGGGTTGAAGGGCCTGTATCTTGAACTGTAGTATACCATTAACATTTTCCGTGATGTTATGGTAATTCTTTTGGGGTTGATGAGTCTGTGGCTTGAACTGTGTTTGTGGGACCGACGAGGGAATAAGATGAGAGTACAACATTGTATTGTATCGTATGGGTTTGGAAGTGAGGCCCTAGCAGTCAGTGAAATGTGCTTCGTGGAACTTAAACGGTGACGGCTTTATGTGAAAGAAAGCGTTTTGCACGTAAAGACTAGGTAATCATGAGATGCAGGGAAATACTCCTTTGCCTTTTTTAGAGGTGTCAAATTTTGTCATAAAAATGGTTACAAAGTTGTCATGGGCTTCTTTTCAATGTGGATCATTAATTAATGTTATGCTTTTACACGAAGGTTAAGTTCAAATATGTCACGTAAGTGCATCGATTATGGATGAATAATTGATCTTTCTAGATCAATCACCGATTAAAACTTGTACTGCAAGAGACTAAGTGACGAAAAATCAGAGGATTTTAAAGGCTTAATATTAATGCGATTGAAACTAGACACTTTTTAACCAATTTTAATTAATTAGCGTTGATGTTTTGCCATTTTGCCTCCATTGATGTTGCGATATCAACTTATTGTTGTTGAAATATAAAGGAGAAAGATTATATTACTTCTGTCCTTATATATAAAAGATTTTTTTTAACTAATTTACAGAAGAAAAACAACAGTTAGTAAAGTGTCAAAATATGATTAATAAAAATCTCCTTCAAAAAAATCAGAATTGTCCTAGATGTTTTTTTTTTTTTCATTTTCTTCGGCCATAATTAAGTGGTTTCAGTCATTTTAGTTGCATGATTTTCCTTTCCAAGACAGACATTTTGAGAATGGTTTAGGGGTTCAGATTCAAGGATTTAGGTTGGGACCAAGATTTGAGTTAAGTGAGTGGTTTGAGTGGTGGTACATATAAAGTTGGCCATGACCAATTATCAGACGCAATTAGTGTTGATTATTGTCGATGTTATTTGTGTCGACTAAAAAGATGTCAATCAAACACTATACATAATGTTGGTTATGATTTTAAAAATTTAATTTCAAAGGTAATGTCGGTTTTTGGCCAATGCAATTTAATATTGACCAAGATGCGAACGCAATTTTTTTACTTGTAACTTTGAAATTTGAAGTGTATTCGCCTCAAAACCAATGCAAAGTCGATGCTAAATGGTCAATTCCTTGTGGTGATTACACCATTACAGTATTGTCCATGACTACCTAAGCTTTCCAAAACCTTGAAATTACATTGGTGAATATTGAAATCCGATTATAAGATCCCTTCTTGCACTTGAGCTGACTCCTTTTCTATTAAAAAACACGCACATCTTCACAATGATGAAACACACAATAAAATAAAATAAAATAAAAATAGCACCATAAGAAAATAGGAAAAGATCACATAAATTTAGTTAACAGATTCACTTCTCATGCCTATATTCATAACACAAATTTATTTAAAGTATTTTGGCCTTTCACGCCTACCTTCACAGTATCAATTTATTTAACATTGTTCAATCCTTTATTTAACATATAATAAGGTTTTTGGAAAAATTTGATAAACTCTTATAAACTTAACATTCTAAAGAGAAAATAGTTTTATAATTTATAGATGATATCTTTAAATTTAAATAATATTTTTAGAGATAACATAATATTATTTTAAATCTAAATAATATGCTTGATATTTGAAATTGAAAATTTGAATGGATTAGGGTGTGTTTGGTTTGCATTTTCGTTTTTATTTTTTATTTTCATTTTTTATTTTTATTTTCTGAAAACTGTTTTTATTTTTAAAATATTAGAATTCTAAACATATGTTTGATTTGACTTCTTGTTTTTTGTTTTCAGGAAATAAAAATACTGAAAATTTATGATATATTGACTTTTTTGTATTTTTATATTTGTTTAAAATTGCATTATTTGTCATCGCATTTTTATTTTACCGAAAATGAAATTTTTATTTTCAACTGAAAACGAGATTTTATTGTTTTCATTCTCTGATTGTTTTCTATTTTCATTTTCACTGAAAATGTTTTAAAAAATCCAATCAAACACATTTTCATCACCATTTTCTACTTTTAGTAAAAATGAAAACAGAAAACCAAACACTCCCTTGACTTCTTCTGATTTGGCCTTTTCATCTTCCTCGTGAGCAACACTCTTGTTTGCATCTAATATTGTTGGGTAATTTTGAGAGAAGAATAGAGGATCACATCCGCTGGTGGGTTCAGTGACCATTGACTAGCTCATATTGGGACTAAAAAGGATACAATAGGCACTGGCTAAATCTCTCATTCTAAAAACTTAGGCTGAAAGTTTTGGAGTTTAGTTTCACGTAGCAATCATAAAGAAAATTCAAATCTAATATTAATATATATCACAAACTACCATCCTATATTTTTAAAGTCAACTCTATTAACTCAGGAACACAAACCTCAAAATAAAAAAATCAAAAACATATTTAACATATTTGTATCAAATACGAATAGTTGAGCTGTTTGAGCACCATTCTCCACACACACTCAAGGCTCAAAACAAAATCCTTCAATAATATCGTTACATCATTTCAATATATAGACTCTTGCCGTGATTTGAAATTGGCCCCAAGCATATTTGAAAAGTTACATAGCATTAATTAGAGTGATGAATTTATTCTTTTATTGGTTATTTGATTCACTAATTCAAAATATAAAGTAGTTTTTATTGAAAGAGACTCGTAATTAAATTAATTACGGGCATCAGGCTCAAATTTTGTTTGGTACATATTTACGTTTCAATATATATATATATATATATATATATATATATATATATATATATATATATATATATATATATGTTTTTATATTAAATTTTAAAAATAAGAAAGAAATTGAAATGAAAAATAAAAATAGAAAATATATTTTTTTCAAACTAAACGTCTCTTAACCTTTCCATTTTCAAATGATTTTATATTTTTTTCTAGTGACTTTTATCCTAACCCACCTACAAGAAAAATGCCATAATTTACAATTAAGTTTATTGAAAAATATAGAATTCTACCAACTATAATGAAGCTAGAACAAAAAATTAAATGAAAAGTTAGGTACAAATTTGTAACTTAAACGCAATATGTCTGTTCAATATCCTCATAAGCTTATGAGTGTCTATAATAGACAGCTAAGTTGGTTTTCAAAATGATTTTTAAAATATTAGTTTGTTCTTTAAAATATTAACAACATTAAATTAACCTCTTTAATTTTTTATGAGAAATCTATTTTAAAAAATAGCCATGTCATTGCTTATATGGCATCAACTTAATCTTAAAATGAATATTTATTTTTAGTATTTTAGTATTAGAAAATATTAAAATAATGATTTAATTAAAAACCTTAATATTTCAAAAATTAATTGTTTTCGATCGAGAAACAAAACATGAAAATAAATTTAATAATTATGCAGTCAGTAATAATATAAATAAATATAAGATTCCTTTGGGTCTTTATCATCGATCGTTATCTTTTTTCTTTCTTTCTAATCACTAATTCACCATAAATGGAGCAGAAAAGCACTATATCTTGATCATGCGTATAATGACACAAGTTATTTCTATTTCCCTATTATTAAAATGAATATTTGGTACCATAAAAAAAATGATTTGCTGGTGCATTTTTGTCAAAAATTAAGACGATTTTTTATTTAATATTTTTTAAATTAAAATATTGATTAGAAATTTATATTTAATGTTATTGATACATATTTATCGTTTTTAATAATTTTTTAATTTATTTATCTTTCAACTATTATCTCTAAATTAACAGTTAACAAGAAGATGGAGACTAAAATAATTAGCATACTCTTTTGTCTTCCCCTATAAAAGCATAATTAAGTCTATGTCATCACGTGTCTTTATTCGTTGTCTATATTATTAGAATGTATATGAATGTTTAGACGTTTTGCTAAATGGACCCAAGAAACCTAATTTGGATTTTTCAATAATTATCCTTATCTTCTTATCACTACCGAAAAAAATCCTTATGTTCTTATTTTAGGTAATCCTTATCATATATAAAATCGTCCTTTAAAAAATAATTAAGTAACAATAAAATATATAATACCCGAAAGAATAACATAAAAAAGAAAAGAAAAAGGCCTTGGTACGTAATGATAACTATAAAAACTTATGTCATTTTGCTATTGTTTTGTGTCACATCTGATGCTCTTAATTTTCAAGTAAACACCTCGCTCCAAGTAAGATGAATAAATAATAGAAAAATATTAATGATACAATTTTAAAATTTAATCATTATCAATTACAGGTTGAAATTTATTAAAAATCACAAAATTTTTAAGTGAATTTCTCTTCTCATTTAATAATGATTAATATTTTATAATTTTGAATAAATTTCAATAGATAATGAAATATGTGTTATAAACAATGTATTACTATTAAAGATTATGTTGCTAGCTAGCCAACCCTGTTCTATATATAAGCTGTGTGCCTATGTCCAACTGCAATGCACAAGATCCAGCACAACATGAAAAATGTGATACACTTGCAATGTCTTGGATACAATTCAAGAAAATATCTCTCAAAAACTATATTTGAGGATCTCAAGCTAGGACTGATGCAGGTTTATGGTCCATGTACACACGAGAAAGAGACATCACCTATAAAAGTGATTAAAGACCATGCAATGATATGATTGACCACTGGTATAAAAGACACAAGATACACATATACTCCAATTTCTACGTACTCTTCTTTCTCCTCTCTTCTTTAATTACGGTTTTGATTTAAGTGTCAGAAATAAATTCCTTGCATGAAAAAATTCTTGAAGACCTCTTTCAAAATTACATATATCCTCCGTCAAATTAATATTGCTCCCATTTAGACTGATGCAAAACAGCTCCATGTAGTTCAACTATCATAAACATATATACGTTCACGCTTATCTATATGTTTTTTATTTTTGTATCCGCCTAGGGTCATTATACAAACCTAACTGCACGTACACTCCAATAGTCAACGCTTAACCAAGAACACAAACTTGCTTTCCCTGTCAATCCTCGATTAATTAATAATCTATAATTGAAAATAATTAAGAAAAGAGTCGTTTAGGCGTGCATATTGTATGCTAATGAGTCTTTGCACGCTTGATCAATTGCATGCGCCGTATATGACGAATAGCTATACAAGTTACAAACTCAATGCAGTGACATGATAATAATATATCATTTCAGAAAAAGAAAATAAAAACAAGATAATATATGCCCCGGAGCCCTTCATTTTCTATTCGGGTATGTTAGGGATGGAATTCTTAAACTATATGAGACTATAATATTATGGATATAGTGGGTTGTGTGTATACTAATATTTTATTGATTTTCTATGAAAATAATAATAATTTTACCACCATCCAACCAATTTTTTTTTTATAAGATGACAATAGGCAAAGTCTCATTAATTAATTTGACACCCTTGTGTTGCCTTCTGTCGTTTTCATTTTCTGGCTCACTTTATTTACCTGTTTTGCATGTCTTTCTGCTGACACAAGGAAGTAATTCACCGAATTTGATATTTTGCCAAGAATAATTTTCTTCCATATTCTTGTTTTTTCCTTGGGGAGGGTGGTGACTAAAGTATCGTATCATATCCAAAATTTGAAAAGAATAATATGCATTCATATAAGTTATGTTTAACAATTAAAGAAAAAGTATATATTCCTAGTTTAAAAAATTTATTATACTTGCGTAATCATGTAGTATTGTTAAATCATTAAATCAGATTAACTTTCATTATAATTACCCGAAAGTCTAATTTTAACAAAAGAAATCAATGATTTGTAAACGCATCAAAAGTAGAGATATATAAACTTTTTAACATACTTTTTATTATTGCTTTATTCTTTAATTTAAAATGGCAATATTTATTTTAAAAAGTGATCTTTTTTACAGACAACTAAACTACTTTTTTCAAAGAACAAAAGCAAACCATTAATAAAGAATGCATGTGTTGCAAACTGAATTACTCTCTTAGAATATGGACAAAGGAAAAAAAAACTAAACAAAATTTATAGCAAATCATTTATTAAGTTACACTTCATTTTATTTTATTTTACAGAAACAAGTGATACTTCATTAGTAATTGAAAATAAATATAAAATGCTAAATAATTTTTACTCAACACTCTTTTCTGCGCTTGATAGAAAAACTCAAAACATCATACTCTCGTGACGAAACAATACTGCATATTTATTTTAGACTTTTAGTAATAGACGGTTCCTGTCAAACGTTAATGAATTGAAAGATTATAAATTAAAACGATAACAATTTGTATACATCATCCACTTGTTAAATGTGTGTGGCTGCACGCGATTTAGCAACTTAATTAATGCTTTAACAAGTCCTTCTTCAAGGCATTGTATCGCTGAAAGAAAAAAAGTGATGGACCTAGCGATGGACCTCTCACAAGCCTTGAAGCAATAGGAGTAGTTAATGAACATGTTCAATTATTCACAAGGACCACAAATGATCGATTTATGAATGTTTTTAGCTTTTTTGGCACATATCATTATTCATAAAGTTGAATTGTATACCAAATAAATTTTCAACTGTACGTTGTACCCACCAATTTAAGTTACATTTTAAAGTTAATTTAAGTCTTTATTTGATAAAGATATAGTTATCCTGATCATTTTCTTTGAAACCAATAAAATTCTCTCTCATAATATTTAATGCATACTCATACTTGTACACAAATTCACTCTGTCAAAAATGAAATAATCTCGTACCATTTTGTTGATCACACACTTGATAATACAATCTTTTTATAATGAAGAATATAAATATTAATATGTCTACATTTCACAAGGGCTCTAATGACCTCTCACCAACTAATGTCAGCCATTTGGTTGCTCGTGTATAAAGAAAACAAAATCGGATATTCAATATTCTCTCTTTTATTGTTCTTTAGTTTGTTCTAAATATAAATAGGTTAAAAAAATTGTGGTTAAAAACCAACTGCATTTGTATTGACTAAAAGAAAAAAATAAACTAAAAGGACGGCTTCAGAAAAAGAAACTAGTACAAATTTTGAAGGAAAGATAAGGGGAGGCTTTATCTTGGCATTATCTAGTGTGGGACTTAGTGCAAGTACTAGATCATTCAAAATCTCATCATAATACTTTCAACAGAAAATATTGATTTATATGTTTGGACTATGGATGCATTATTAGCCCTAGCGAAAAATTCTTACTTCCATTTCTAATAAGATTAGGAAATGGCCCCCCTACCCTCCCATCAAAGTCTCTTCAATGGCGCCATTGGTTGCTTGGAGTCGTTGAAATGTGTACTGCAATTTATGTAAAGGTCATAATGTCTCTGTACTTCGGAAGTAAATTTCTTCTAGTTAATTAATTCACTTTACTTTGAACTGCAGCAACCATATATATATATATCAGCGATTTCAATTTAATTTAATTTTCAACTATTAAAAAGTCGAAATTTTTTTGTTGGCAAGATGTTGTCAACGCTCCCCACCAAATCCAAATGCATGTGATTTTCAACGCGTAATGAACTATATTTGAAAAAAGAAAAAGAAAAACAATAACAGAATTGTTAGGTTAACAATCCACATATGAAAATTGCCAAAAGCAAAAACAGAAACGAGAAAGAAAAAAAAAATCTCAAATGAGACAAAAAAGTAACCAAACCAATCACTTTTCACACATAATGCCTCGGCAATTCAGAACCAGTCCCGAAACATTCATTGAAACAATAGTAACCATTTATTCTGATATTAAAAAAATAAACAAAACAAATAACAACTCATGTGATGTGAGTTCTGGACAGGATTCTCCAGCCAGCCGGCCATCCTCTATCTCTATTCTCTAAAACATTATATTATATCAAAATTCTACCATATCATAAAATTTCTCTATATTAATTTTCAATAACACGGAATATTGATATATTATCCACCCCTCATTTTTTACACGCAGGTCGATTTTTTTTTCCAGTTTTTTTATTTACAAATTACAACGTGCGTGCATATTCCGTATCCCGTATTCCGTCCGTGTGTAAGAGTACACCGAAAACGAAAATTAATCACTGATTATCACATGATGGAACAAGCATTGGGGTTCTCATCGCTGAACATCTGTGGCGGAGGTGCGTGCGGGTGCATGTAGTACGGTAGAGGTGGCTGCAGAGGATAACCCTGGTTCACGTACCCTGGCTCCACGTAATGATTATTAGCACTAGCACCATATCCTGGGTGAACCTCCATAGCGTAATTTGTTTGACCTGGAAAGTGTCCTCCGTCGTACCAGAACGACGGAGGTGCCATCTGGTGCATATATTCCATTTTGTTAATAACCTCCGCCGCTGCAGCAACGTCTTTCTCTTTCTTCTCACCGGCACCGTCTTTCTCTTTCTCTTTCTTTTCGCCACCGTCACCTTCTTTCTCTTTCTTATCGTCGTCTTTCTTCGGAGGAGGCACCACTTCCACGTTTCGCTTCAGCTTCTCGTTCAGGTACGACACCATCTCCTTCACGTCCATTGTTCCCTTCACTGTCACCAAGTCCTTGCTTCCGTCAAGGCTCACCGATTGTACACCTGCATCAGATATTTAATTAATTACTTAAATTAGAATAATCAAATGTTTCATTAAAAAAAATGAATTAGGTGTGAATTAATGATTTAGGTCAACTCTCTCACCTTTGAACCTCATAATGATTCTTCGAATTTTCGCAATGCAACCGTCACAGTGCAGTTTGATCTTCAAAACCACCATACTCTGTAGAGAAGAAAAAATAAATAAATTAAAATAAAATCCGTTAGTGAAATTATGCCTAATAAATTCGTTCTATTAGGGGAAAATGAAGATTAATTACTAATTAATTACCTCTTTAGGTTTTTCTTCTGGTTTTTTCTCTTCAGGTTTCTTCTCTTCAACCTTCTTCTCCGGTGGATTTTCCGTGGCGGCGGCTTCTTTTTTGGGCGGAGCTGAGATGATGTCAACCTTCTTCTTGGTTCTCTCGGCGATCTTATCTCGCAGCTTCTCGGCATCCAATTTGCCGGTAACAGTCACTTTGTTCGACGATAGATCTGCCTTAACGGTTTCCACACCTACATCATGTTTTCGCCATTTTCTCAATTTAGAATCTTATGAACAAAAATGACTGCAATTTGAATATTAACGGGTAGAATGAGAGATTAATTATTATGATTTTATTAATTTACCTTGGAAGTGGCGACATGTGCGTTTGATCTTCTTGACGCATCCCTCGCAATGCAAGTCGAGTTTGTAAACGACAGGGATGGGTCCGTCGTCTTTCTTGGGGGCTGCGGCGGCCTCCTCGGGCTTCTTCTCGGTTTCATTCTTAGGCTGCTCTTTTTCCTGCCATAAACGTACCACACGAGTTTTAATTAATTAGAAACTGAGAGAGCAAAAAAAGGAATTTCAGGAATCTGAATATACTATGGTGAACAACATACATGATGAAACTAAAAACAAAAAACTAACCTCTCCCATTTGGTGTTTTTGCCTAATAGAGTATTGTTGTGATAGGGGTAGCTATTGCTAAGATAAGATTTTGCTGGTTTAATTTGAAGAGTGGAAAGAGAGCAAAGGAAGAGGGTTATATATAAAGAAAGAACGAAGGCAGAGAGTATAAGTCACTAACGGTGGGTGAGGCAATGCCGTAATGGGTTTGTTGGGTCAGACTATAGCAGCTGGATGGGTTGGAACATATGTTATGTATGTATGACATGATGAATAGTGGCATGTGTATGTATGTGAAGGTGGAGAAAATTATATTTATATTCATATGTAAATAAATATTTATGATTAATGGGAATTACCGATTTATTGAATGGAGATGACGTTAAAAAAGTTTTTAATGTTGCCGCCGAGTAGGACTCGATGTCATTGACAAAGGACTGCTTTTTTGTGACTATTGACTCATCAAATTTTGACTGGACTCTCACTAACCAAACAAAGTGACGCATTTAATTGAGAATTGCGGGAACTTGCGTAAATTCTAACTCATTATTGTCACCAATAGAATTCTAGCTCAATGTAAATTTCATACGTATTTGTTTTTATACGGCAAAGGAGTTAGATTATTTTAATTGGAATAACAAATAAAAATATTATTGAAAAGTAACTAAATTAAAAATATTGTTGAAAAAAATTAGTTTATATTGCTAACTTAAGTTTTAATTTTATTTATAGAGATTAAAAATATATTTAATCTATAAAATAATATAATAATAATATTGTATTAATTTTTTACTATAATATTTTGTAATTATATAATTTTCAATTTACTCAAAGGTTTAAACTTGCTGACCAACGTATAAATTTAGGCCCTTTAAAGAAGTTTAATTTGTTCTATAAAAAAGAAGATAGTTTTGTAACCTTTAAAGATAAGGATAACACTCGGTATATATATATATATATATATATATATATATATATATATATATATATATATATATATTCTCATATTTGTATTAGTATCCATCCCTACACCCTTTTAATACCTAAACACTCATACCTGGAACAGAATCTCACCTTTATTAATAAAAACTTTTATTTCACATTTATTTTTTTGTTAATTCAAAATGGTAGAATGGGTAAACACTTTCAATACTATCATACAAAATTGATCAAATGATAGAATAACTAAAGTCTATTTTTAGGCTCATCAACAAAAAATATTTGTTATTAATTTTTATAAAGTAATAAAATGGTAATATATGTTAATAAAAAGTCACAAATTGACAAAAAGGGCCTAATATACAACTATCTCTTTTAAAGTAAAAAAAAATATCATTAAAATTACTTTAGGTCTCTCTCATCATTGAATCATCCTACTATCAAATAAAACACCAATAACATGTTGGGGCTTGCAGTAAAGACCCATCCAATTGCAGTTATTCAACTAGCTCCTAGATGCATGCTAGGGGATCTTCTTGAGTAGGGAGATTGAAACCCACACTAATGAAGAAGGTAAAAATTTGTTTTGATTCCTTAACCACTACAACCTGTTTTCACAATTTCACATTCTAATTATAAATATGAAGTTGTTAAATAACTGACAACAATACAAAAATAGTCATTTACTAATTACTAATAATTTAACATAGGATTAACCTTTCTTAATATAACATTTCTCTAATGCAAAACTAAACTGTTAGTATAGACATTCAAAATTTAATTGATATAATAATGTGATTTATTCTACTAACATGCAATTCTATTATTATATAATAGTTATATATTATCAGTATATCAAATTTTAGCATAATTAGATTATACTGTTTGTATAGACCTTTAAACAAATCTTGACTTTTGGAAGAACTTTAGAAGTTTTAAATAATATTTTTAAGTTATCGTCTTAAACAATAATTATATTTATTAAAAAAACTCATTGAGATGATTAATTGTACCACATGCGCTTAGATTGCTTTAATCCATAGAGATATTTATTTATGGTGTTTGAGTAAGTTTTTCAAGATCTTGAATTGTATGCTTCAAATTAATAAATTTTAATAGATTAGAGAGAATATTTGAAATATTTTAGAAAGTATATTCTGAGTACTCCTCTTTCATATAACCGATTAGGTTTCAACTACTTTCATAAGATAAAAATTAAATCAAGTTCTTAACGTACTCATAAACCAATTAGGTATCAAAAAGTACTTAGTTTCCATTCAACTCTGAATATTTCTTCAAAATCAATGACGCCGGGTCATTGCAAAATCTTCAAAAACAAGTCATTATGCTTATTATTAATTTTTTAATAATTGGGTTTGATCCTGTTTAATTACTGTGTAAACACACGGTGCTAGAATAAACACCCTAGTTAGCTCACACACACACATACATATATATATATATATATGTGTGTGTGACCTTGTGAACAGAATGCAGCATTAATTACTTGATAATGGTTTAGTTGGACTAGATATTTTAGTTTGTCCTCGTCATTAACCCATGTTGTAAACTGACTTTATTACATTACATTAGATTCTTAAGCCAGCGTTGGAAATAAAAATGTAGCCTGCTTGTACCTTTAGGAGAAAAGAAACAAAAAAGTTGTGGAGATAGAGCACTGGCTTATCTTGAAGTCATCAATAGTGCACCTCAATTATGTGCACATACTTCTCTATTTCCTTTAGATATTCAATCAACAGTGATAACGAAAACCATTGACATTTTCAGAAATATTAGCCAGCTGCCTTCTTGGTCCCCCAATACGGTATTGAGCAAAGATAGCATTAATCCTTATTTTTGTCTGGATACTATGCGTGGTGTTGAAAAGTTTGAAGAGCATTTATTTATGTTTAATTTTGGTCTGCAATTTTTTTTCGAGGAGTGTGAGCTACGTAAACATTAAGGCAAGAGGACCACTTTGCCCAATTCCATAATTTGAAATCACCAACTTGCTTTGTACTCCTTATATAGGATCGTGTCCAAATTTGGATGTCATCTTCATAACGCATTTCGTTTTGGTTTATATGCATGGCTTTTGAAATTATTGATTGGCTCTATGTATAGGGAAGAAATTCCACCAATTTCTGATCAAAGAAGCAATTCCGGAGAAAACAACGTTTGGAAGGCGTTAGCGGAATGATAATGATAATTACGGTCCATGGCTTTCGTGCCGAAATTATACTCTGGAATTAATGTTCATATTCACGGACATGGAGAAGATTCACACCTAATGCCTATATAACTTCATTAACTAGTTTTGTGATAGGTTTTTTCAATGCAACCGCTAATGTAATACTCTACCCAGAATAACCAAATATTTTCTTACTATGAAGTGGTATTATCTACGTCACTAACCAATAGCGGTTAATAGTGATTTGTATCTTTTAACTAAGTGATTTAAGTTTAAATTATAATTGACTTGGAATATGAAATAAATGGTATTGAAAGAAAAATATCAACCTTCTGCGCATTCACAATCCTTTATAAAGATTAGTTATTATTTTCGATGGAATAAATTCATATCAATATGGTACTCAATAAAAAAAAACATCTACATAACTTTTTTTTTAAGCTCATCCGTTAATACATCATTAATTGGCATTACCTCCATCATCTTCATTGTCACTCAATTGGTTCAATCACCACCATTATCTATATCATTGTTATCACGATCTAGAATCACAACTGTTATTGTCATTATCATGATTTTGTTTCTATCACCACCTTATGATCATCATCACTACTATTGTTTATCATCATTATGTCACCTCCACCACCACCATAATACTACTATTGTCACAACTAATAATTATTGTTACGATCATCATTACTATTACTATCATTAGTACTTTGACAATAATAATGATGGAAGTAACAACAATAATAATAATTTATGAGTTCTTTTTTTAAAAAAAATGAGGATAATTGAGAGATAATTAATGAAGGAATTTTTTAAATTATAAAAATCAAATTAGATTTCAAAGATTAAGACAAAAATAATAAAATTCTTAGACTAATGTATATAATAAACCCAAGCATCTTTTAGATAAACCCGATTTCTATTTTATGGAAACTCAAATTCATTTTTAAAAAAGTTTTAACAATACGTAAGTTAGTTGAATAGGCTTTAACATCGTGGTGGTAGAGTAGAAGAGGCTGCGAGACAACGTTCACATGCAAAAACGAGGTTTAGATTTAACCTTATCAATTCAATAGGCTTACGACATTGGTGACGTTGCCATCTCAGTCCCAATTTTATTTAGCCACTAATGATTATGAGTCCAACTCTACTTTTAAGACCTTTTGCCTACTACAATAAAATAAATTCTTTTTTCAATAATTCAAGCACACAATTATAAGTTGAACTATGTTTCTAGTGAGTTAAGAGAAGAAACTGTTTATAAATTATTTATAATTTCGACTCCTAAGGTGAGATTCTATATTTATCAGAACAATAATAATTTTAAAACATAATAAAATATTAATAAACTAAACATCATGTTATTGTTTAAATGGCCCAATTTATCGTTGGAGACTGAATATTTAAAAAAATGAAAGTTTAAGAAACTAAATCAATTAACATTTTGTTTAGACACTTTTAAACATATATTTATTGTATATTTTGTTAGAAAATTAAAATAAAATAAAAGAAATAAATAAGAAGAAAATGTAAAATCTTGAATTAAATAACAAAATAACAGTAGTAAAATAATTTTAATTGACAGAACATGAATCAATAATGTATTATATCATATTATAAGTACAAAGAAAAAATAAATTAAAGAAATACAATGGATTAGTAATCTGACGCTTTAATCCACTCGGCCATCTCTCCCCAATTGAGAAATATAATTACTTTGTTTATGTTATATCACATAAACAAGAAGAGCAAAAAAATGGAGCTTGAAAAAAAAGACTTCTTTTTATCTTCTTTTTTTTTTCTATTTGATTTCGATTTATTATTATATTCTATATCCGTTGGTTCCAATCGTGTGCAGTAAAAAGGATCCTCAAACCTTCTAAACACTAATACTTTTGCTCTCAAAGATAAGTTTTATAAGAGAAAGAAGAAAAAATTATAGGAAGAAAGAAATCAAATTATTGTTCTATGTTTATATATTTTCTAGAAGAAAGAAATATATATAGTATAGATCCCTTATGAAACAACAAAAAAATTTGACCCTTTAAAATCAAATTCTTTACAAACTCTTAGTAAAATCTAATTTTACGTAATAAATTTTAAAATAAATATTCTATTTTATAAAATAAAATTAATATAAATAATATATATTTATAAATTTTAAATTATAAAATAAATATTTAATATTTGAATTTGAATTGCAGTTTGAAGCTTGCCAAACAAAATAATCACACTTTCTATTGTAAAAAACCGAGAAACAAGTCTTTTGTATGATTAAGATAAACGAAACACCCTTGGTAGTTTATAGTATAACACTTAAAATGACACGAAACTGTGGCGTAGTGATATAGTGACTGGCGAGTAGCGAGGGAAGTTCGTGCGATAAAAACAGAGGGGACAATCCGAGAAGATTACGAGAACTTGGACACATGAGTTTTGAACACAGACAATGATGTGGTCACGAACCAAACGATACTTCGAGGAACCCGTCTTGCCGCCAACATTTATCATATGATTGTGATGTGATGCATACATTCATGCATATAAACGAAGTCTCGAACCCTTTTCCTTTTCTTATCAGCATGCAACAAAAATGTGGACACATGAGTAAATTTCTTTGGTGTTTAATAATTTGCACTGCACATTTATTTTACTCCAGACAACTTGTACTTACAGTTTTTATAGTTTCTGGCAACACGTTCATAATTAATACCCTTATAGAGGGGGGGATTAATTAAAATCATAAAAACATATAGAAGCACCTTTAATTTTAATAGCTTGTGACACAGTATCAAATAGTTTGAGTCCTTTAAACCAATACATGTGAAAAATAAGTTTTCTCTTAACTGATGTTCTTCTTTTTCAAGGAAATAGCATAACTTCCCGATATAGTAATATCTTGTATGTAAAAAAGAAACCCTTTAATTTTTAATTGCAAGATTTGGTTTTCAAACTTCTTATAAGTAGACTAAAGTGTAACTTACATTACTTGTTTATCATGCATTGGAATTAAACTAACGAGAAATCTCTCACTTGGAAGCAGACAGCATATAGCTGCCGCACATGCTAATGTGTGAAATTCATGCTTAATTTAACTTACCTTTATAGTTATATTAGTTTATAAACACGTTACATAGTACTGTTTATACCAATTTTTGTCTCATGCATGTGACAGTCAATGCTGATTGTGTGGTGTGAGCAGAGTAGGAAGGTTCCTCCTTGGCAAATTATACAAATGGGTTTTTATCGTTATATGCAATCTTTTTCTGCACAGACATACTTCTTGTTAACTGTGACATTTAGTATAGAGCAAAACAACCATATGGAACATATATGACAAATTAGCTAAGAAAAAAATTTAAGCAGGACAAAAGACGAATGCTTTTAGTAACAGATGATCCTGATGAGATGAAAAATATTCTTCTATGTATATAAGTTATGTTGATTAAAGGTAATAAAGAAAGGATTTTTTTTAATTAATAAAGTTAAGAGCAATATGTTAGTTGCATATAACTCGCACAGGAAATTGCGCACCCTTTACGTTAGTGGATATCCGATTGCAACGGGCGTGAAATGAGTTGTGTAAAAAAAATTATGTGCAAGAAACATATGATTGACAAAAAATATTATTTTAAATAAATTGCTAGGTATAGAAATTTATGCGTTCATTATATTTTTTGTAAAGTTAACATAAATAGGAAAATATGATTAATATTTACTCATATTTCCTTTGTGTCTTATAACTATAGTAATCTACAAAATCATTTAGTTAATAATTATTAGTATGAAGTAATGCATGTATCATTTTAAAAGCATAAAAAACTTCTCCCTAAAGTAAAAAGGATAAAACTTAGATTCAGTTCTTTAAATATTTTTTTGAGTTTTTTTTAATTAAAATTAGAATTTCATCTCGTAATTTATTTGAACATTTAATGCAAGTAAGTTATGAAGTGAAATTTTAATTCTAATTAGATAAAAATATAAAAAAATACCTAAATAAATATATGTAAATTTTTTCAAAATAAAAATATTTTAGAAAAATGAAGAAAGGCAAGAAGGGAAAATATATTATTGTTGATAAAAAAATTACATTAAAAAAAGGTTGAGTAGAGTAATCTCCATCACCTTCTAACCCATTTTAAATGGATAGACCCAGAAATAGTCCAAGGCTTATCAATACAAGATAGAAATGATAATCACCAAAAAAAAAAAAAAAGAAATGATAATGATGTATCGAGAATCTTGATGAATGACAAGAGGCAACTGACACGACACAAGTAAATATCAAACACACCAGTAAAAAGCTGTGCAAAAAAAAAAAAAAAAACACTAGTAAAAATCAATTGCCAATACATGTGCATTACAATTTTTTTTTGTTACTATTTGATGTTGAGACTAATTGATATGAGTAATGAGAATGACATTTATTTTTTAGAAAAAAATATATTCATTTATAAATTTTATTTCTGTTTAAGCTACTATGGTCATTTGGGCTTTGATACACCCATCGATAGATAGGCGGATTGTGACAAAGTTATTCGGCCCAGTTCTCTTGCATCCATTGCATCAGTAAACCCATCCAATCCATAGCAAATTAGCAATTGATTCATCCATGTTCTAGCTAAACACTACCTACACTATGTGGAATTCGAATGTCATCCGGAGCCTACTACTGGTACCTACATTACTATTAAACCCCCACAACCTCTCTCTCTCTCTCTAATGAAAACTTGTTTTTTATCCTATTATGTTAAATGTCAATTTATTTTTTGTAATAAAAATGCATTTTTAAAATAGAAAATTACATAAATCTACCTTGAGGTTTAAAGAAGTTACACATGTCTTCTCTCCTTTTTTAAAACCTATATAAATCTCTGCTAATGTTTAAGAAAATTGCATATGTCTCTCCTTAATTTTAGCACTCTCAAATAGTATTTTCCCGAAATTTGATAAAATTTCAAAACATTCCAAAAATAATTTTCTAAAATATTAAAATTTTAACATTCTAGACATTTATTTCTGAAAAAGAATATTTTTGGAAAATAGATATCACATACGGTGCATTACTAAAACAAATAGGTGTAAATAATAATTGCCATCCATATATCAGACTAATCACTAATGAGGCCTATCCAATAAGCAGGCCCATTACTTTAGAGCAACAGCCCAGTGCCATAGGAATAGACGCGGCTGCTGCCTGTTGTTTCAGCAAAAGACATTTGAAGCGCCGTCGTTTCAATCTCCATCGTCGCCTTGAAAAGAAAAACCCTAATTACAAGAAGTTGCAAAACTAAGTGGAATAAGAGCTGAAAAACCCTAATAACAATGGGAGGAAAATGTCCGCACAGGAACGTGAAGAAGAGAAGATATTCTCACAAGACCGCGCGGCGAACCAAATTTGAGCTGAAAGGGGACGACATGGTTTATGCGCAGCTCAACAAACCCGATCAAGAGAGACCCCCTTTACCCGTCGACGAAGATTTGCCTGGGATGGGCCAGTACTATTGCCTTCACTGCGAGTAATTTTCTTTTCTTCCTCATTTTTTTGTGCCCTTTTTGTCAATATATGAAAAGTTTGTAAATTTGATTATTCTATAACATGGGGTTGAAAATTTTGGGGTATTAGGGTGTTACTCGAACACTGCCATGTCTAAGTGTAGGTTATAGGAGCAGAAGAGAAACACGGTAGAAGGGGAAGAACATAGAAAACGAGAGAATAGTGGAAGAGAGGAGACAGGTTATAAAATAGAGATTTTAGGGTGTGTTTGATTCAATTTCCAGTTTTTGGTTTTAAAAACTGATTTCATGAACAGTTTTTATTATGCAATAGCCTGATAAGATGAGTTCCTTGATGAGAAGAGTGGAGCCACACTTTAACACGAGTTTCCTGATATGCTGCTCTTTAGGAACCATTACCTTATTTTGAGTTTGCATCACTACCTTTTCTACTTGCTGTTTCAATTGGAGTTGTTTTTCGTATGACTCTCGTAGGCCTTTTGAATCTCGTCCCACTTCTCCGTTTGGAGCAACATGGGAGAAAAATAATTTATTTATTGTTACTAAATTCTCATTTTGCTAGTTTCATTTTGTTGTCATTGTTGAGAAGGCAGAAGTATGAGTAATTGTTTTGATTTGTGCAGTCGGTACTTTGCCAATATAACTGTGAGGGATGAGCACTTTAAGACCAAACGACACAAGAAGCGGTATGCTGCTTTTGATTTTGTTTGTTTTTTAACCCCCTTGTTTTGAATCCTATCCTACATTCTCCCCATGTTTATATTTGAAGATTGATTAGATTTATAGAAATTCTTTTTGAGTTTTGAGGCTACTCATGTTTTTATTTATGGGCTTTCAGATGTTTAAACACATAAAGCAGTTGGCCACTGTGAAAGGAACATATCTTGCTTTTAATTGGGATATGATAATTGAGTGAAATTGAACAGAATACTAGTAAACTCGAGCTTGTTTAGATAAATTATATTATATTGAGCTTGAGATTTAATCATTATGAAATTTATCCTTCATCTAGGCTCTGTAACAAAAAGGGAAATAACCACGATGGAAGATCGGTATAGATCATGGATGGGAAGTGGTTAATGAAGTCATGCATTTGATTAGCTCGTATTCAGTTCAATGACTTGTGTATAGTCAGAATTGCTTATATCAAGTTAAAAAAGACAACTTCTGAAGTAATTGTAGCTCAATAATAATGTCTTCATTGAAAATAGGGTGTTTGTGGGATTTCTCTTTTTGCTAGAATCTTTAGATGAAAAATGCATACAGTTACGAATAGTTTAGCAACTTTTCACCCCCTATATATTGGTGTTGGGTTGTTTAGAAATTGAGTTACAATAAGATTGGAGACCAAGGTAACGTGTTAAAAGATCAATCCTATAATGCCACCATCACACACTATATTAAACGGACTTGAATCCATTCCAATTGAACTACTTCAACTTGGCATCTTTCTCACATTATATATTGGAGTGGAATGATTTTGGTTAGTTTCTTTGTGCAGTATAAAACAAATGATGGGTCCTGCACCACATACTCAACTTGATGCCGATTTAGCTTCTGGGATGGGTATGCCAGACAATGGACCAAAGCTAATGTCTATGTAACTTCTTTTTTGGTAGTGGGTGGGACGATTGTCTTGGGAGCTGGTGTTATAAAGATATATAGTATTTGTTATTTTTCTTCTTTTTTGTTACTAGTGCTTGTTATTCTATTCTAATATAAGCAATATTATATTTTGAATGCTATATTTTTTGTTTAATTCCTCTATTTTGTTTAAGATGAATCTTGGCATGTTAGTGTGTTTGAATTAGATCTATAGATAATTCTAATAATCAGTTTTGTACTTAAATCGATGTTACACATAAAATATGGAATAAAATATTAACTAAAAAGCAATCAGTTAACTTTTAATCAATAATCTTCAAAATTGTGTTTTACCTCCTATCATAAAAGAGTTATTCTTTTATTCAGGTTATAATCTTTTTTTTTTATTACATTTCAAGATATTAAACATATTTAAGCAACACTAACATTTTTTGTCAATTGAATTCTAATGTCCAACTGTTGTGAAAATGCTACCCAAAACTTGCTAGCGAATAGTGGATTTGTAAATGGTGCACCGTGCAACTTGTAGATATCAGGAAAACCTGAGCCAATTGTGCAGGACTTTATAATCCGATGCTATAAAATGAGCATATTTTCTCAATCAATCTACCACAATCCTGATTGTGTCCTTACAATTACACTGGTAATTTTTTGAACGATTGTAAACAAAATTTAGTTATTCAATTACAACTTTTTATTTATATAGTAAATTGACATTTATGATAATTATTTTTAAAGTCAAACCATGATTTATACTTAATTTGACTGTAAATTTGATTTCATCAACACTGCTTAGAAGTTAACTGAAAATATGAGATTATAATTTTAATTATGTAGTATTTATATTATCAACCAATAAAATTTATTGGTATAATTATTACAAAAGTCAAAACCATAAATGGCAATTTGTAATTGAATTGGTATTTTTTTTAGAGGTAATTGAATTAATATAAAAATACCTTGTATTGTTCGTACATACACAATCTACTTATCTTATTCTTTTAAGAATAGCTCCAACAACTTTTATATTAATTTCTAATTATCATTTAAACATTAAAAAATTGACTAATATTAATATAGCATCTTTTAGTTGGATTTAATAACGATGCTTTAATAGCAGTAAAAAAATTAACTATGCTTTAATACATGATTTATCATTTCATTTCAATTAAAATTTTGAATATTACTTTTTCAATACTCGTAACTTCTCTTTTTATTGCTATTTATTCATTGCCAAATAGAACAGTACATATCTGGTCTACATTTTGTTGCCTGACATTAATTATTACCTTTCATATTTCTCTCTTAGAGTACTTAATTGTATAAGTTGTATAACTACCCTTTATCATTCTTGATATTTGGTATTGAGATATTCAAAATTTATACTCAATAAAAAAAAAAAAACAAAATCTATTTTTGGAAGTTCATGAAATCGCTGTGCTTGTAATTACGGCTCAGTAAAATGTCAATCACTATCAATACAACACATACACGTAGGATTTAAGGGATATCATTACAACCTAGACACGTCAAAATCCAGGACTACAAAACCAAAGGGATCTTTTGAACTGGCAGTTTAGTAAGCAAGTAGGGTTTTGTATCCCTGGTTAAGTTGCACATTAAACAATTTTCAAACTATAGATTACAAACTATGGGCATCAAATGAGATCATGTTCTCTAACTGGATTTATGCCAGAATACTGTTCGTCAACCTTCAGTAGAGAAAAAACGAGTGTAACATATTCATCCCCTAGTCATTCTATATCTCCCTGCAATCAATTGAACTGCTATTGTGTGCCAATCTAGCCATAGCACCCATATCAAACAGAGTCAGTCAACCGTTGCCCGAAATTTCCTGTGGATAAATCATATACAAATTTTATATGGTTATTCATGGACATGGATTATAAGGACTGCATCTCCAATTCTTGACAGATCTATCATTAGGTTATTTTGTCCAGTTCCTGTTGTAAGAGAAGGGGAAATATCCTCCTATGCCATGGCTTTTGTTCTAAAATTTCAACATTCCGTACCAACTTGTCAAGGCCTTTTTACCGGATAGTATGCTGTTCAACAAAGAAACGATCACTCAAAGGAACAAGCCATGAACCACAATTGAGGAACTAAAAGTAAAAGGAAATAAAGGAAGACATAATAAAAAAGACAAACCAGTTAACACAGTGAGTAATTAAGAGCACTGTGAACATGCTACTATCTACAACCTCCAGTGGTCAGTTTAAGTAGCAATCAAGAAGATACAGAAACAGCATCATCTGAGTCCACCTTCAACTGAAAGGCAGAAACAAATAGACTGGTATGAACACCCGTGCCAAGCAACGGAAAAAAATAAAACAAATGAGGAAGACATTATGCCTACCATCTTCAGATGATTCTGTAAAGAATCATGTAACATTTTTTTGAGCTTGTCACAGTGATCTACCATGCGACCCATTCTGATTAATTCATCGAGTTGGTATAGTAACCGCTCAATAGTTGTGTACGGGAACCAAACAGCTAATGGTCTTTTCCTTCTAATTATATCTGCTGGTCTCTGCAAAACAATATTAGCAACACTATTAAATACATAATGGACAAGTATCACTGCTGCTGCATAACGCACAGTTGCCAGCATACTGTCATAAATATCAACATAACAGGAGAAGAAATTGCAACCCATTTTAATAGGAAGCTATCACCATAAGAGAAACTCAGCACTCCATAGAGAAGAACAGAGTCTGTACCAACTAATGACAAAGAAGAAAAACTGGGACAACTGCTCCCAAACCTGTGACATCCTTGGTTGCACCTAAGTCTGGCAATGGCCAGAAAGACTGTCCAAGGCACTCTCACTCTTAGCCTCACAGGATATTATATCCTGCAACACACCTGTTGCAAGCTGATGGCACCCTTGGTCGTTCATAGGATAATAAAGGGAAGAATAGCTGGAATTTCAACATTGATAGACACAAACTTGACAATGGTCAGGAAATGCATGGGGGAAGAACAACCACAGACTCACCCTTCCTGAAACACAACCTTTCCTTGTGTCCCATTAACACAAAATAGAACCCAAAAACTTTCCTCATACATCTTGAACCCCTTAACAAACCAAAAACTTTAACAAGCTAAGCCACATCAAATTTTCAGCACTACAGTTTACTCAGAGAACTGTTACTAATTATCCATTAAGTAACATTTAAACTGTAAAACATTCTTCAGCCTATACCATTAAGTCTATTAACAAGAACAATTTTCCAGAATAAAGGTAACAAATATCAGACATGGGTGTTACAAAACTCTTCAAAATAAATTACAATTTACATGGCAAAACAAAAAACAAAAACATTGTGAGTAAAATATATTACGAAGTGGCAGACAGACAACTCATGTTATGTTGAAAAGTCTGGTGATAAAAGTAAATAATTGTCTAGATATCATATATCAGCTTAACATACAAAACATCAAATTGATTATTCGTAAGAGTAAAAATAATTTACCATCGAAGCAAATGAGTCTATGCAGTCAAGCAAAAGATAAGTAGCTTCTGCATATCGATCATAACTAACATAAAGCTGAAATAAAGATGCAGGATTTGATTCCCTGCCAGCCATCCCCCACAACCTTTCTTTTTGACCCTCCTGTCACAAGCCACACAAACAATATTAGTAACTGTACAAGATCCAACATTATAGAAGCCAAGGCTGGCTGAATGATAACGGAAAAAATACCCCATCTATTTTGTATAGCAGATGCAACTAGTCTAGCATTTATATAGTTTCATGGGAAATTGGAAATTTTAGATAGATTTGGAAATAGGAATCATATAATGTTTTATAGAAATGCTACAAAGACCAAATTTTAAAATAAGCAGGCACTCTCTTGCATCAATGAACCCCAACCAGCGACTACAGTTTTCAGTGGAGAAAATTACCTTGAACAATTGTACAAGCCAAAGAGGCAATTCAATCTTAGGATCTGTGCGTAGAAGAGTTTCAGCAACAATGATAGGTAATCTACCATGAAATTCCTTATACTTTTCCTGCAATTTAGGATCAATTTTAAATAAAGGCCAGGGACTCAAAAATGCAAATAACTACATGTTGACTTAAACAACCACACACAATAAAATAACAGGATTTTACCCCAATTAGGAAAAGCTGTAAAGAGACTTGTACAAGACTAAAAATGTCTTGCTAAATTTTAACAAGGGAAAATTTTCATCTGTAACCATCTGCACAGCTGAATGAAATATGAATGTCTTCTTGCTGACATGGAGCATGGAACACTAATTCCAATACCACAAGTTTTTAGGGGTTCAAATTCCTCCAACACCCTTTAAATGTAGGCAGGGACGGATCCACGTTCTCGATTATGGGGGCAATTGTCCCCGCTAAGTAATTTTTTTTACTCAGAATATTTTTAATAATTATTGTTTTTGTCCCCATAAAAAAATAGGTATTGTTTCCATAAGATAATTTTTTAAATAAAAGAATGTAAAAAATAAAAGAAAAAATAAATTGATACTAATTTTATCAACTTTATCCTTTTAAACTTGTAGAAACTTGGATATTTTGATTTTTTATCATGAATTTGTGTATTTTGTAAAAGCCTATAATATTTTGTCAGAAAAATATTATGGACTACCTATTTGCCCCCACTTTTTTTAATTTTTGGATACGTCACTGAATGTAGGGGTAAAACGTAGTAAAATCTCAAGACCTGACTCCAACTAAAGAGACAAGACATTCATTATATTATAGGTACCAGATACAAATCAAACGAAGGTCAAAGAAAATGACACTATCCTAGCTCCTACCAAAATACTAATGATTATGAAAATAAAAAATAAAAATCTTCTTCCTTGATAAGTTTCTTTCTCAATAATAATAACAATAATGCTTACTGAAAAAAATTAACATTCTTCTCAACTTGATACATCAAATCACATAATCTACACTTGCATGAAAGTTTCCCCTCTTCTTTCCCAACTCATCACACAACATATACAATAAATGCCCAAATGTTTAGGTGGCCTTAGAATGAGGGTTTTTGGGCCTAACTCAATCCCAAAAGCTAGCTCATAGGGTGAGGGTTGTCCCCCCACTTATATACTCTATCTTGGCACTACCACTAGCCAATGTAGAACTTAGGTTTTTCCCAATACACCTCCTCATGCCCAATCCTTTTGGGCTTGGTGCGTGGATAACATGGTGGGTGATCCTTTGAATGGATCTAGAATAGGCTGATAGCATCTTAGAATGTGGGTTTTTGAGTCTAACTCAATCCCAAAAGCTAACTCATAGGATGAGGGGGAATGCCCTTTATTATTCATTGAATGACATTAAAAAACCAGTTATGAATAGATGAAGCATAAAAATGTAAAATCATCTAATGGTAGCAGAAGATACGAACAAGGTAAAGCTTGAGTGTTGCCCAACAACTGTTTCTGTCAGTTTGTGGAGTTGTGGAAACTGTAGCAGGTGAACCATGGGCAACCATCTCATGCTTTGATGAGGTCAATAAATGACTGTGTTCCCTGAAATCACAAAAGCATACATTATACAATTCAAACTGACAGGAACAGTGTAGAGAAAAAAATTCAAAATATGGTAGGTGCCAAATTACTAAAACAAAATGAAAGCAAAAATTTTAAAGCCATCCGAATGACTGGTAAAGTCAGGTATCTTTTTTCAATAATTTACAAATAAAAAAAAAAGTTCTTTGAAAAGAATGGTAAGGAATAGGTCAACATACTCAACCCAAGAGGATTCCACTTTGTCAAGACAGCATTTCAATGAGATAGCAGACAACACTCTTTCCAGTTCCCTAAAGAGAAAGACCGAGTAATATCTATAAGCAAAACAATACACATACATATGTGTCGGTGTGTGTGGGTGCACACAACTTAAGTTCAGGATGTACACCTCTTCAGTCCTGAACCCTTGAAAAATCTGAGAAGGATTGTAAAAGCCATATCATATAAATTGTTTTGGACAAGAAGATCAGCCAAGTCTGATAGAGCTCCATGTTTTCCTTTTTTCAAAACAAAGTCAAAATTCTATCAAATGAAAAATACTAAGTACATTGAAACTTAATATCATCAGTCACCCAGGAAGCAGCCATATGCTTTACAGACAATTGAAAAGAAAAGGCACTTACCAGAAAATGTCCACTTGAAATTTACCAGTGACAGCATATACTCTGCTGAAGTTAGCACAAACTCATTCTCAAGTTTTTCAATATCAATAGAGGACTGCCAACCTTGAGGCTCAGCATCATTATCAGCTGCTGCTGTAAAGTTGAAGATAATGTGTCACCGCCACTCCAAAAAACAAATTAGTAAAATATTTTTAATGATAAAACAAGAAATTCATCAAGACAAAGATGACTATAAAGAGTAAGCACGGTAAGATCCTCCTTAAAAAAAAAGAGAACAAAGAAAACATTAATGAAACAAAGCTACACAATCCCTCAACATATCTGAGGGACTTGCTTTTAAGAAAACTATATTAGCACAATTATGAAGAACGCATATTATGAAGAACAGAATATCCAATATACAGAAATATTATAAATAAATCTTTCTTTTTTGCCCCTGCATATTTCATTCTGTTTTAAAATTGGAGAAGTAAAAATGTTGATATAACATCAGAAATCCATAATGAAATGATAACTCAACTACTAGCATGACTTTCATTGTTGAATTACTTACAATGTTCATCTGGGGTTCTTTTAGCTTTCTTACTTGGATAATATTCATTCACAAGATAACTTCCCTCAGCCAATGAATCAATCCAGGCATATGCAGGATGAACAAGATGCAGTGCATTGACTGCAGAAGAGAGTGCATTCAGCCTCTCTTGCAACATCAAGGAACTGCCTACACTATCTTTCAAAGCTGCTTCAGTTCTCAAACGAGCTGAATACAAGTACATGTAACTTGCTGCTCGTCGCCAATTATGCCGGTGCAATTGAAATGCATAAAGCAACTTATACAAGTTCGGCTTCGCAGAAATATCTGATCGTTCAGCCTACATATTACACAGAGAAATTATGCACATCATAGAAAACTTCAAAATTAACAGCATTCAATTTGTTCAGCAAGGATATACCTTCCACGCAAGCTCTTGCTCCACTTTCTCCACTAAACCAATAAGGGGAAGTTTATTACTGCAAAGAATCTGTAAAGAATAAAAAAAAATAAAGATGAGGAGGGAAGGGTACTAATTAAAATAAGTGAATGGAAATTTTACCAAAAGAATGTGAAAGAAAAGTATAAAATATCTGGAAGAAATCATGTTAAGTGAGGAATAACATCACATTATTTTTAACTAGAAAAGTATAGGAATCATAGCAAATACAATACAATAATTGGAAATATATACATATATTATATTTGCTGATCAAAAAAAAAATTGGAAATACATAAAAAAATGTCATTAGCATAAAATGGCAACCCATATGCAGAGACTTACATTTACAAATTACACCTCTGCAAAATGATGTACGAGGGTTAAACTTGTGTACGTTAATTTAAATACCCACTTTAATCATCACTAATTATTGTCATTACTTTAATCTAATTCTAGTCATCACTAATTAATATTCTTGTAATCAGCCTTTGAAGACAGTAGCATGAAGGTATTATTGCAAAATGGATAGGATAGTTTGATATCTATTTCATCCACACACCAAGCCCAAAAGTGTTGGGCATAAGGGGGTGTATTGGGAATAACACAAGTCCCACATCGGCTAGAGATAGTGCCAAGACAGAGTATATAAGTGGGGGGCAATCCACATTCTAATACATTCTATTTTAAACATCAAGCAACAGAAATCATTTAAGTAGAGATCAATCAACCAAGAAAAGTCAGAAGGGTTTATCATAGTTTGCCCAACCTTTATAGCTCCTTGTTCATAAAGAACAATTATGAAACGTCTCAAGCAGATGTATTTGCTCTCCTCATCTGGATTTGAAATTATTGCACAATACGCATCATAATAACGACCAAGGTCTAACACAAATATAAAAACATTTGCCCATAGTCGTCCTTTGATAGTTGTCACTGATTCATTAACTGAGTTGTTTGTGCACTTGTCATCTTTCATATATAGAGCCTCATCAACTTGCTCAAGTGCAGCAAGAGCAAACTGGCAAGCACCTTCACTAATGCTATAACGTTCAAATAACTGCATTGCCCATTGATAGTATTGAAGCTTCCATGCAGCAATTGATGTACAACCATCTGCATAAAAACCATAAAAAGTAATAAGCAATTAAAACTTAAGATTATCCATTTGCTTAAAATAATTAGAATTCAGCTACAGCAATACTCACTAAAACCAAGATATGGAATTCCTAAGTCATCAGATAAACTCTGCAGAGCCTCAGATGCACCATTTCCAGATGAAGACCTGAATTAAACACCACCAGTGATGGGTCATACTTTTAGGCAACTACAAGCAAATATGCATAGAGCTTAAAACACATGTAATACAAAATTTGAAAGTGGACTATTCTGTTTTGCAACAATGTAAATGTCTTCAAGTGGAGCTTGTGCTAATGTAGGTACAGCTGTTGCAGTTGGCAAGTCTGGCACCAGTACACTTGTGACATGTGAGTTGTGTGCAAGTGCACGTCCTCCTTATGCATTTTCAATTAAATTTTAGCTGTGATTCTAAGGTTATTTTTCTTAAATATGCTATTTTATATGCATATATGTGCATGTGTTTAAATATAATTTTGTACTTTAGGTAAGATTATATGATCTGTGGAATGATCACACAATTTACAGACACAGCCTTCTCCAATCTAGGTAGGACCTTGATTTTGAGTACCTTGATTAAAATGGCTTCCATTTAGACCTTTTTATTCTCAATTACACTCAAGTTAAAAACCTCAGTAAAATGGAAATTAAACAATACAACTTAACTCAGTAATCAACTTACAGGATAAAAATGTAAAATAAAAGTTGCATCCTTGAATTTTGTATGACCACATGATGCAAATAATAAAAAGAGAAATATTTCAAAGGTGAGTTGTCATACCTAAAAAAGCAGCGAATGGCCTCAGAAACTTTTTTATCCTTCTGGGTTGCATGTAATCCACATTGCACCTGGGCAAGTAGGCAACATCCTAGAAGATGATGACGTATGCACCATCCACCATCATCATCTTGAATACTTTGGGATGTCTTCTCCTTTAGTAAATGTGCTTCCGCAATCATAAGCAATTGCTTTTGAAACATTTGGAAATTGAAATAAACAATATTTTCAGTAAAGTTAACTACAGAATAAGAGAAGGGATCAATATCCCATTCAGGATAAAAAAAAAAAAGGACAAGTAAACAACCTCAGCAGCACCATACTGGTCATGCTTGAAAAGTATAAATGCAAGATCAATAGAACGGGTCAAGAAAGTAGAAGATCCTCCAGTCTGGCCCCAAATAATCCAACTGATGAAGTCTCTTGTCTTATTAATAAAGCTCTGCACATTTGAAAAATGTTCTGAAGAATAGTGGCTATGATCTAAGGATGAACTTCCAACGTTGAGCAAGAATGTATAAGCCAATGTAAAGTCATATCTGCCAAGCTTCTCATTCCATAATCGTTTCCCCATGTTGTTATCTGTACCATGCCCAAAAAGGTTAACACAACATCAGAAGTATATGCATTCAATTCAGTAAGCCATGACTGTAAATGTTACAAACTCAATGAAAATGTTGAAAAGAAAAAAATGATTTTATTGCTTGACTGAAAATGAACAGAACAGGGAAAAAGATCTCCCCTCCAAAGGTCTTCCTTTACAACCAAGCCACTACACCCTTTTCTAACAAAGCTGAATCCCACTCCCTACTCAACCTCCTATTTAAGCTATACCCGTCTTTCCATACTCTCTAACTAGTAACTAACTGCTAATATTTGGGAATCTCTAGGAGCCAACAAATGTAATATTTTGCCATTGAGCATAAGCTGTACTGTGCTGAATAATTTTACAGTTTACAATATATAATTGCGACACAAATCTCACTCATTTTAACCATATTTCCAACTAAGATATCAAGAAATAAAAATATGGGTACAATGAAAGCATTTTATTGGAGAGCTTATTAAAACAAATCCCAATCTCTATCCACCCCTTCATTATAAAATATAAATCTACGTAGTCATTCTTGGGTGAGATGAATTCTAGGACCTACTGTCTTTCTCAATAAGCCCCAAGTGGCTTCTCCTACATTATGTATTTCACATTTTATTTCTTTCATATATTATTGCTTAAATTTAGTCAAATCGAAATTTGACTCAGTTTAGATTTTGGCATCAAATTAGAAGACGTTGAGACGGTATTTCTTGATTCAAACAATTTACTTCCAAATTTTCGTCTTTAATTTTAAAAATGTTATGTCTTTAATTTGTTAGTTGTTTCTTTCAAATTTGAGAAAGGGAATAATATTGTGAGCCTCTATCCCCTTATAATGATAATTCGATGTCAACTTAGGTAAATTATCATCTGCGGTGATGCAATATATATAAAAACATCATAAAACCTACCTATTTGTAATGATGAAAGTTTAGAATTGAAGTCTTCAGTTACAGCTGGTGCAGACGGTGTGATGGTAAAGAAGATGATGATTAGCCATTCAAAAATAATTTCTTGAAGCATTGGAACTAAATCAAGCTGTATTTTGTTTATATCATCATGTAACAAGTGGACCTGCATGAAAAAAATTCCACAGCATCTGTGTCATACATACAAGATATTAATCTACATCTACAAAAAGGTAATAACATTTTGCTAACAAATACAACTGCCTATATGCTTTGAGAACTTGATCTACAGGAAAGGTCAACATGGTATCAAATCATGGCTGACCAAGTACTTATAGAATACAATCCTTGAACTCAATCTTGACACTTCATAAAATAGATAATGTGAATGATCATAGCCATGCACAAACAAAAAAACTTGCTATCAACATGGGCTAAAAAACACAGTGCAAAGGCAGCAAAGTTAAAATAATAAATAAATAAACCAAAGCGACCATGATTGTATTCAATTACTTTAGCAAATCAGTTTGCTGGCAGCTCAAGAATTGACAAAGCACTAATCCAACTTCAAGTACACCAAGCATTTACTATTGTCTATTGAATAAACTTTTGCATTTTCAGAACAAATGCAAACATACAAGAGACAATTTGTAATTTCTATCTGATTTAATTAGACAATAATTTCAATTAAATGATGCTTACAATAAGAAAACCATTACACTTATGTCTGTAAACATGCATACAATATTATTACAAACTCACCTGACCACTGATGTCCACCAAATAGCTTAAAAATAGAAGAAAGTCCCAGGCAGATTCAAACATCACCTTTGCAATCTGAAAAGTAGTATGTACTATAACAGAAGAATTTATGTTTGATGACACTTCAGTATTAAAATTTTGTATTACTTTCTGTGGAACCAAAAATTTCAGGAAACCCTCAATTACTTTTAAAATCCTGCCCCATGCAGAAGCCTTTTTGTGCAAGCCTTGAAGCGATAAAAACATATCAATGGAAAGTTTCCTCAAACTTTTATGATCTGCTAGCTCCTTCTCCAGAACAACTATATGATCCCCAGAAGTAGAAGTTTGAAGCACTGGGCCTGACATACAATATCCAGTTTCCAGAATCTTAACAATATAGCGAACAATATCTTCAGAAGAGATCACTGATGTAGTTAAAAGAGATTCATAAAATATAGAAGAAGCAGTTTTGCCCAACTGTTGGCTGAAACTTATAACACATCTGAGCAATTCAATTAGAATATCACAATCCAGATCATCGTTAAATATATCCACAAGGCCTGTGAGCTCACTAACTTCTTCTGAAGAGCCTACTGCATATGAAGAGAAGTCCACATTAAGGAAAGTATAAGAAAAAAAAAAAAAGAGCACTGATTATAATGAGCATGTTAATTAAAACCATTTAAGAAAAAGCCAGAATATTTTAAAAATAATAATAATATAAGAATTCATTGAGAGAAAAGAGATAGAGGTATCCATAATTATTAATTACCCTCCACAATCCGTTCAATATCTTCCAAAGACCGAAAAAGTGAAATGGAATTTTTTCTGATTAAACCAATGGCGTCAGAAGAGGAATCAACAAGCAAGCCATATAATGCATTGTTCTTGCACCAATTATGGAAATAGCGGGTGAAAAAACATTTCCAGCAGTGCAATAAAGACACTTTTTCAGATCCAACCTACCACATTATCAATCTCATCAGTTTACCACAATTTACCCTTCCCAAAATTGAAGTGGGAAAAATTAAGGAGATATGAGATAGATTATGACAATGATAACCTCATGTTCTATGAGTGAAAGTATCTCCTTTTTTAGCCCATCAGCAGTTAATGTTTGCAACTCAGATTCACCCAAATGCCTGCTATACTCAAGTAGAGTTGCATACAAAGTAGCATTATGATGAACACCAGGAAGAAGAAGCCTTCTTAAGAAAATAGAAGATACAAAAGGAAAAATATCATCCTGCAGAAAAGAAATAACTGAGTCATACTCTTCTTGATGAATTTCTTCTTTCATTAAAAAAATAATAATAAGTCATTTATTTAAACATATGAGAACTCCCAGCTCAGTAACAATTTACATGCTACTTGATACAAAAGCTTTTTAGTCCAGCAGTGGTAATTCAAAACTTCAAATATTTTAACTTCCATTATTTTTCAAACCTTTAGAAGCAATGAAGGGTAAGTTGCTTCTGGCAACCATTAAGAAACCCATTTGACCTTTTCAGTGTAAATGTTGCACAAGCTATGGAACTAATTGATACATAGATATCCCAAACCATGAAAACTAGGAATATGCAATTATTCCTTCAAAAAAATAAAAGAGTATGGAATTATAATTTCTTTTAAAACATATTAACATACTCCTGGAGAGTTTGTATGCAAACCACCACCTTGTTTTTGGAGCGGGAGAAATCATCTTTATGTAAAATCATCGTTAGCAATAAGCAAACCCAGTACAATGTATTTGAGTGTATACACAAATGCAGTGGAACCAATGTGTATAGATGCATTCAATGAACTGTGAAGTACACCTCTTTTTCACTAATAGAAAAGGAATAAGCCTCCAAGACCTTTCAAGATGAAAATTATACATGGCCTAATACCTTCGAAGATTTAAATATTGAATGTGTGATCCGCAAAATTTCATCTGCAAGATGCTCTGAACTTTGAAATAGTTGATCAGCAACAAATTCTTCCTGTAAAGCATAAGAAAATGCTTCTACCCTGACAACACAAGATAACAATTAAGCAAGAACAATCACTGGATGTCTGAATTTGCATATAGTAGGGTTAGGACCTTTAATCTTCTTTTGTCTGGTAAAATTTCTTTTTCATATCTCAATGTATAGAGTTAGGAACCTTACCAGTATAAAATGAAATTAATACTTAGACCATTGAATAACTTTTCATGCAACGGTTTTTTTCCTATAGTCACAATTGACTGGATTAAAAGCTCCCATCATTGTATACTTGCAAGTGAGTTTCATATTAGCCCAAAATTGTTTTGTACTGCATTGAATGTAATATAATTTATGCATAACATTTATTCCAAATATAAGAAGTTAGCAACTATTTGATTATAATGTGTAAATTTTCAGAAATTTAACTTAAAATAGTAATATGATGGCTACTGGTAAATCAATCGGAGATGAAAACCATTTTCGAAAGCAAATTATATGGTGAGTATAAAATTTTATAACAGCATCAACACGGACCCTCACCCTGCCCATGGAATTATGGATGACTATTGTATTGGCAAAGGTCTAGCTATATAAGAGTTCTAAACAACTGGCCTCTTTCCAATTGAGTGGTAGAATGCTAAAACCATTGGAGATATAATTTCAGGTTTTTTATACTACAACTTTGAAAGATAATCTAATGAACAGCCTGGTATTAAAGAACTGAAATTGTTGCATACTCATCAATATTTGTAGAGAACGTGTGTGAGACTAATTCATCATCCTTCAGTATCCATATCTTATCCAATGTTAATTTAACATCAAGGCATCGTCCCTGGACAAAATAAAAGCAGTCTCACATCTGGAGCAAGGGGGAAAATCACATCCAATTCAAGCTCAATGAAAAAACCAACAGATTACCTCCTCCAGGGGAATGCTTTGCACTGAAGGGTCCATAGAGAAAACAATTCTGTCCCCAAAATTATATAGGATACTATATAAAGAGATCATCTCCAAGTTTTCATCCTTCACAATTAAGCCTAAAAACTCAGATACAAAAAGAAAGCAATGCAAACAAAACAAGCCAAAGGGTAATATCAATGTTTACATCAACTAAACAGCCAATCATTAGCTGGCATTTAGCATATAAAAGGCTAAAGGAATAAACAGGTATGCATACACATTGAATGTCGAATTTGAATATCATTAAAGGAGAGGACTAGGGACATCTATCACCCTCTATCAAATACATTAACATTTTATTGCAAAAAAACAAGGGGGAAAACTGTTAGCTAATTAAATATTTCATATTAATTCATCATCAAATTTTATTCCTTTTTCACAAGTTAGAGGCTTAAACATAACATCTTAATCTTAATTGGTTACAAAATGCAGTCCTTTCCAAGTAAAATATAAATAATAATTATCAGTATGAAGTTATTATTACCAGACCTATCTTCAAACTACTATTTTACAGATTCATCTGACTTCGTTAATTTCCAACTTATGGTATAGATCACAAGAAACCAAATTGGATTCTTTCATAGTTAAATGTTAGAATAGGACTGTAAAGTTATTAGTTCAAACTGTTATGAGAAGTATAATCAAAACAGGAAATCTTTAATCCATGTATGCCTTTTTTTAATTTTATAACCCCTAAAGTAAGATATATGTCCTCTTTTAACAATTCAAATGAAACACAGTCTACATGAAATTCCTGCTATCATCAAACTTCAGAAACTATTGAAGTTTACTTCAAGTGTACATGCAACGTAAAAAGAATATAACTAAACATAATCAACATTGTTGGAAAAAACCCAAGCCCCACATCAGCTAGAGATAAGACCAAGATAGAGTATATAAATGGGAGACAACCCTCACCTTATGAGCTAGTTTTTGGGGTTGAGTTAGGCCCAAACCCACATTCTAAGAAACATTGTATACTTGTATTAAAAAATGAGTAAGAAATCAGAATGTCTTTATTTGCATACCGATGTGTCTCTGTACAAAACTGCCAAAGGAATTATATTAGAATCTGGGTAAGGTTGACCCACCCATAACTTTACAAAGGTAGCACCTGAAGAACAAACAGTGAAGTGTGAGAGCAGATCTGTGTTTGTGAGTACAAGTAAACTAAAGAACTGAGAGGACATAATCTATATCAATAGGCAAAGAAAAGGAGAGATAATACACAATTCACTTTCAATTGTATTTGATCAGGCAGCAGAAAACAGACAATGTTTAACATCCTGAATTCCTGATAGACTCGACAAAATTACAGACAAACTAGGTAGTTTTATTTAGGCTTAAATATGTTTGGTCCTTCCATATATAGAGGTTTTTCTTTTTAATTCCAGCAAACATTGTCACCTGTTTTGGTACCTGGCATGCTAGGAAGCCCAAATACATAGTACGATACACGTACGAAGAAAAAATTTAAAAACCATGATACAACACAACCAAGATACTCTAACAAATATGTGTGTAAAATATTATAAATGCACAACATTTTTAAAGAGACATTCACATTACTAATTGCTCATTATTACATAAACATATCAATAGTCAATTAAAGATAATCACAATTTAATTGAGATCCTTATTACAAGTAAGCATAGTTGCATATATTCTCCCTCACTCATTATAATGCTTTTTTTTACTATGAACAAATCACAAAATATACAATTTCCTGTCCAAGTTCGAATATCACAAAAACATACTTTTTAACAATAAATATAACAAATAAAAACTACAGTAAGTATGAAATCATATCACAAGTTTCTTAGCAGTGCCTTGGTCGTATTGGAGGTCATATCGGACAATTTACTTTATAAAAGTCAATGGATACATTTTGGATATGCAACGGAATGTATCACTGTCAGATGTATCAGACATAGATACTTTTGCATTTTTGGAGTATTTAGAAAAAACATGTTTTATGACCCTATAAATACAGCTATTCCGTGTTGTTAGTCCTCATAAAATATGACAATTTTTGTTTTTAGTCCCTATAAATATTATGACTTTTGCTTTTAGATGGTGTGACCTAACTACTGCATAAGCTAGTTTCGACCTGCCATTATAATGAGGAGCAAAACAGGTGATGACAAACAATGTTGGGATTAAAAAAGTAAAAAGAAAAAATACAAGGAAAACAATAAAAAAAAACCTCTTTATTTACAGGAACTTAAAACATATTTAAGCCTTTTATTTTCTGGATTAGACCAGAAAACGGATACAACAGAGATCAAATGGCAAAGGAAGAACACAGGACAAAGTCCCTCACAGAGAGCAACTCTCTCAAACTCAATAATCTTCTAATTAACACATCCCATTCCCCTAAACTTCTGACACATCATACATATAACCTACTCACTTAACTCCCTATCTAAATGCATAACTAACTCCCAGAATCTCTTCTTTCTTCTGATATAAACTTTGCAAGGCTTTGGGTATTCAACCCACACAGGCCCAGTCCCATCCTGTTGGACAAACCTAGTAGCACATTCCCAATCCCCATAAATAAGACAAAAAAGGAGTGGGCTTTGCTTCCTTTATTAGTTCATTTCACCATTTCTTTCAGATACACACAACAGAAACCTTTTACACTCATCAAAGATGCAAACATGATTACAAGAAACCCAATTCAACTTCTAGACACTAAAATAAAAGGTCTCCCAGAACACTGGAATAACATCAAAGCCAGCCAGTGCTTGGCCCTGAACACTCCAAAATGCCAATAACCTAATACATTGCAGTGCATACAGTTTCCATAAATTTCATAAACCTTTGAGTCAAATCATGGAATCCTGAAACCTCCATGCAATATCCACAGTTAAGTTTCTTTATTTATCCCATTCATATAAACAAGAACACTGCAGAAATCAAAACAAACAGTCCTTTTCAATGTTTATGGTGGCCTGCATAGTAATGGAGCAAGCATAACATAATATAAAAGAATATAAAAATCCACTGGCAAGTTTCCTTATTTATCACCATTCACATAAACATGAACATTGCAAAAATAAAGATTAACAGTCCACTTTAATGTTTGTGAAGGCCAGCGTGGTAAATGATGAATATAAAAAAATATAGGAATTAAATCTGAGAGGTAGACAATACCTGCTGCCATTGTCACAGTCCCCATGTTATTACTAAAAACCCTGCTACGAGATGCAAGATCCCAAATCCGTAACGTCCCGTCCAAATGAAGCACAAACACAAACTTTTTCTCGTGCAACTCCAAAATTACCAACTCTTGTACAGTACCCACCATTTTCCCCCTATAATTCAATGGAATGTCTTATAACTCATATCAGAGGGAGGTTCAATCCGAGAAAGAGACAATAAATTTGAAAATTGGAGAAGATGTCAACAAATGCTTATCAGGAATGAGAATTTAAAAAGAAAATACCGTGATATTAAACCCCACAAGCGACTGATTCCGGCTTCATCTCTCAGCTCATGCATGAAACCTTAGATAAAAAACCAAATTCATAACAAACCATTGAAAAATGATGAAATATACATAATGAAACAAGAGGAGAAATTCAACACAGTCATAGGCAAACTTGTGTTGCTTTACACCTGAACTCATCCCTATTTTCTAGTCCACCATCAAAACAACCCAAAAACCCAGCCTACATCAACCTATAGGTGCAGTTTGAATACAATCTTAAGTACCCGTTGAACATACAAATAATACAACTAAAATTTACTCAACAATAGGAAACATGGGCAAGACGAAACACGTGACAAGACAGAAAATGGCCATACCGGGAGCACTAGGGTCAACTACACCCAGCTGGAAACAGAAAACAGAACCATCACTCGTGCCAACAACAAGACCTCCAACGGTTGCCATCACGGTGGTTATCGCCGTGGCGTGATTGGGAATGTAATCACGCACATTAACCTCCAAAAGTTCATCCACGGGGAAAACAGAAACGGACGTATACGCAGAAACATTTCGAATTTTCAATAGGTAAGCCACGCCAGACACAGTCAACACGTAAAGCAAGTAAGGGAATCTAGAAGCACCAGAAATCTGCATCAACCAAAAAAAAAAAAAAAAAACCAAATGAATTGCGAATGCGAAAAAAAAATCCGTAATCAACACTAGTGAAGAAGAAAGAAACCTCATTTACAACTAACAACTAACATTGCGAAGGAGTTACAAGGTTGGTTTGGTGGTAAGAGGAGAAAGGAGTGAGGGAGGGAAGGGTCGTGGGTTCGATTCCCCCGCTAACAATTAACAGCTATTATTTACATTTGCCGATATAAAAAACAGTGGTGAAGAAGAAAGTAACCTCATTTTTGCCGATGAAAGCGAAGGGGCAGAGCGCGTCGGGGAACGTGAATCTGAGTCCCACGCGTGGAAACTCTTTCGAAGCGGCGAGTTCGAGCAACTCGAGAGACTGAGGTTGAGCTTTGTGAATTCTCCTGCAGTTAGCAAAACGGTGAGTTTTTGGAACGCGAAAATTGAAATTGGAGAAAGGAAGAGAGAGAGGAAGTGAACCAGATTAGATAAGTAGGAGGATCTCCGATGACGAAGCAGGAGGCGCGGTCGTCGGTGGTGGGAAGGGCGGCGACGCCGTCGACGGCGGCAATGTTGGACGAAGATGGAACGGAGAGATCGATCCAGCGAACGGCGTCGCTTCCGACGATTGGAACTTCTTTCCCGGCCAAGGTCGAACCGGTTCCCATTTTCTTCCGACGGAATCACAGCAGCGAAGAAGCAAAACCCTAGTGTGAGTGAAGCAGAGTTCGGGGTTTTGAGACTTGGCGCTAAAAAAAAAGTGAAAATAAAGAATAATGTTGAAGGGTTTTATTTTTTAGGATTTGAGTCCTGTATATTTATTTTTACGTTGATTTTTTTTATCGTTTTTTACATTTAAAATTATATTATTCAATTCCTCTCTCTTTTTTTTTGTTTTAATTCACCCGAACATTAGTAATGACTGGAGATTTTTGAAGCTGGGAACTCCTTCAATCGTGAAGTATTACTGTATGAGAGAAAAAAAACTATTATTTTACCCAAAAAATTTAATGAAATAATCAGTTTTTATGATTGTGATGTTAAAATTATTATATTTTACCCAAAAAATTTAATGAAATAATCAGAGTCTTTTTTTATTATGCATAATGTTATTCAATAATTATGGTGGTTGATGTTGGTATTTAATTTTGTTTATTTAATTTTTTATTAAACAAAACAAGGCAATTGCTTATTCTTAATTTCTTATCGTCACAAAGGCCCAAACATACCGTTGTGTATGAATTCATAATACAAAATAAAAATAAATCTTTGTATATTGATCATAACATAAATGTGTTTCTAACAATTATATTTGTTAATTATAAAAATAGTTGGGATGTGAGAATAGCGAAAACTAGTGTGAGAATAACATAGACGGTTGGTGATGCGTTTGAAGAATGAACGTCTTGTTTAACCTTGGGCTATTGCTTCCTGCACTTCTCAGTTGCTTCTTGCAGTCCATTTTTGCCTTCCGGGATGATCAATCCAAAATGTAAAATTGCATTCCAAAATGCACTCACTTTTTTTACTTCTGAAACGAACAATCCAAAAGATTAAAAAACATTCGGAAAAAAGGACAGGAAGCAACAACCTTAACCTTGAAAGGCCTATATATCACACACTAAGACATACATAAGCCTACAAAAAACTCTAGGCATGTAAACTCCACGTCTTCACCTAATGGCATGGAACAAAAAACCATAAATCACCTTAATGGATTATAAAGAAGTTTGTGCTCCACTTATGCTAGATAGCATTGAGGTTTGTATCTAACATCAGGATCAGTTCCTAAATAACATTCAAATTAATGCAATCTCAATTAACATTTATGCTCCCTTTGTTTCTTCACACAACAGCAAGGGCAACACAAGTATTTTCTTTGCTCCCATCCATCAAGGCATTGTGGGTAAGGAAAGAGACTTTTGTGAACCTTGTTTGCCACTCTATTCAATTGTTGAATCATTCTTTTTCTTCTGTTTGGTCCCCATAACGGATAGCACCTACTTAAGCATCAAAGAACAGTCCTTTTTTCTTGTGTCATTTTCTCATCATCCTCTCCTTCTTTTATGTCCCATGCTTGTCCACAAACTCGTCCCACATTAGATCCTTTGTCCGATTTCCAGTTGTTATATACCTTCAAGTCATGCACACAATCATATGATTTTGAACTCAATAATGCTCGTTTCCCTATAAGCCACAAGCTGCATATGCCCAAGCACTCGGTTGAGATCTTAGGACCAGAAGAGTTATAACTGCCTTATATGATAGGATAAGTATTTGATTGCAACATGTTATGAAAGAGTCTCTAGGGGCAAAAATGCCAGCTCCATATATGGTTTTAATTCACGGCCACCACCATCATTAGTGTAGGAAAGTGACAAATTAATAGGATTTTTCACTTCCTCACCCAACATCCAGTTGCAGTCATTGTTGGTTTAATGTGAAAAATTCTAAATTCGCGTAGAGAAATGTATATTTATATTGTACTTGACATTAATGTTTATTGCCCTAACAAACTTATTAATTAGTCACCCACTTTGTAACATCCACGTTCATATTTTCCATGATAGTAAACGGAAAAGGAAAAACTTGTGTCATTGATGTTGAACGGAAAAGGAACTATTAATGACAGATTTATTTTGTAACTATAAAGTCTTTTAAGAATACAGGATTTTGATATATTGAGCTTATATATAACATTTATTTTTAGAATAACCCCTGTATATTTTTTTTTATTCAATTCATTTTCAAATTTGTCTGATTGTAGCATTTCAAATGGATTCCGAAACACAGCCTTAGAAGCCTCTTACCAAGAGATAGTTTATATTTGCCACAATAGCATAATTCAATATTTTTCTGCTCCAGTACTAACATATTCTCTCTAGTTGAAATACCTTCAACAATAACTATTATTTAAAAAGCTAACACTTAGTGACAATTTTTAATTATATGAGGTTTTTCAATATATATATATATATATATATATATATATATACATATTGAAATTAAATCATATAAAAGCCTCTTTTGTAAAGAGCTTCAATTTCATTGATAGCGTTCTTCAATAATTCGAACCCTTTTGATGAGAGCCTAGCTACAGACAATGATCTATCCGTAACGGGCCTAATGACAGTGTTTATTGCAGTTGCATATGCTTTAAAACAAAGGGAACAAAGATGCAAAACGGAGGCCATGTAAATTCATAAATATGGACTTCTATTTATCTGTTTCAATCTCATTGATGTATTCTTCCTTAGTAAGATTCATGAAGACAAGAAGATACATTCTTAAATTGGAGGAGTTGAAGGAAGATACACAAACCATACTATGGTCAAAACAAAAATGCCAACAATTATAATTGGTATATGGCATATTACTCCTTTTTTTTTTCATTTTGAGTAGCTAGCTGTTAGCCTTCTCTTTCATCATCTTTTGGCCTTGCAGAAGAACTTGAACCTGAGGCCATCCCAATGACTTGGTTATTTGTGAACCTTTGTAATTGAATCATGCGTGCATAGATCCCATCAGGGTAATTTTTTAACAACAGTGAATGGGAGCCTTGCTCTGCCACCTTCCCATCATCAATCACTGCAATGAGATTAGCATTCCTAATAGTTGATAGCCTGTGTGCAACAATGATAGTAGTTTTTCCCGAGCAGGCACGGTCTAACGCCTCCTGAACAGACCTCTCAGATTCAGCATCAAGTGCACTTGTTGCCTCATCAAGAAGCATAAGTTCTGCCTTCCTCACAAAAGCTCTAGCAATTGCTATTCTTTGCTTTTGTCCTCCAGATAGTTGAACTCCCCTCTCACCAACAAATGTCTTGTATCCATCAGGCAGAGAAGATATGAACTTGTGAGCATTGGCAAGAGTTGCAGCCTCTATGATCTCAGCTTCAGAAGCTGAGTCATGTCCATAAGCAATGTTCTCATAAATAGAAGTAGCAAATAGGCATGGCTCCTGAGGTACCACAGCAATGTGCCTTCTAAGAGACTTGAGATTGTATTTCCTTATGTCCTTTCCATCAATCATGACCCGGCCGGATGTTGGATCATAGAACCTTTGTATAAGTGCAATGACTGAGCTCTTACCACAGCCACTAGGCCCTACAAGGGCAAGAGTTTTGCCTGCCCTAGCACGAAGACTAAGGTCGCGAAAAACTGACATATCTGGTCTAGTTGGATAAGAGAAATCAACATGCTTAAGTTCTACTTCACCACGAAGGCGATCAGGGACAGGGGTAGCATCTGGATCATCTGGCTCAATCTCAGTTATTCGGTCAAGAAGATCAAAGACTGATCTCATGGCGCGACCACCCTTGATGAAGTCAGGAGCCAGGGTTAAAGTTTCAGCAGCACCATTAGCTGAGACCATGAGTACCATAAAAACTCGGATTGTGTTAGAGAAATCAGATATACCATGCTTCACAAGCCAAGAAGCATACCAAAGACCAAGTGCATAGGAAGCATAGAGTGCAAACTGAGCTATCCCATATCCACTTCCAGAAATTTGTCCCTTCCAAAAGCAGCGCCGCAGTGGAGTTTCAAGGTTGGAAGTGAAAAGGCCAACAATTTTCTTTTCTGAATTGAAAGCAGCAACTGTCCTTACATTGGCTATAGCCTCTCCTGCTAGTTGTGTGGCCTTGGCATGAGCAGCTTCCAAGTCACCAGAGAAACCAGTCATGAACATTTTCTGTAAAAAGTTTAGTGGAAATAATAAGTTGCTAATACATAATTGGATCACTAAGCATGCTAGAAACAAATGTGAGAAAGAAAACCTGCAAAACTGTGGCTGCAACAACAACAGGGAAGACGGCTACTAGTACAAGGGCAAGGCGCCATTGTAGTACAAACCCTGCAGTGCAGGCAACTAGCATAAGTGCAGTGTTCTGCACAATTACTGAAATCCTATCTCCAATGGCTGATCTGACATTGTTGGCATCAAGAGATAGCCTTGCTGCAATCCTAGCACTCTCATTTTCCTCCTGATCAAACCATGCCATTTCATTTTTAAGCACTGCAGCCAACATTTTCTCCCTCACTCGTTTTGTAAGATTTTCACCGACAATATCCCAGAAGGAGTGCTGCAATGTGTTGAAGAGGAGTGCAGCTGAAGATAGTCCAATCAACAAGTAGCAGTACTTTTCAATTTCTCGGATCATGTGTCTGTGGTTTGGATTGTAATAGACACTGAGGACAGCACTAAGAACATAAGCAAAGAATGCACTAAGGGATCCACAAACAACAGATCCTATAGAACCAATTAAGGCATAAAGCCATTCAGGAGAGTTCATTTTTGCGAGTCGCCAGAAGGAACTAGCTTGGTCTTTGAAGGCAAGCTTTTCAAGCCTGTAATTTGGATGTGATGCATCAAGGGACAGGCTAAAATCAGATGTAGAGAAGTCAGATAGTCTCCTCGAGTACGGTGATCGGCCATAAGAAGAATTCCGTGTAATTATGGGTGAGCTTACAGAGTTTCTGGCACTTGAAGGCCTGTAAATGAACACATCCTCATCTTAAAACATATAATATATGAGTATTTAAAAGAATGCCAATGTTCAATATTGGTGAAAGCTACCTTGCACTACTCTTTCTTGCATTATTCATAGAAGTTTCATGTGCCATCTCCTGCATCCGGATAAGCTTAGCATAGACTCCATTTTCTCCTTTAGCAAAGAGCTCATCATGAGTTCCAATTTCAGTAACACTTCCTTGCTGAAGCACAGCCACAAGGTCAGCTTTGCGAATCGTGGAGAGTCGATGAGCAATTACAAGAGTTGTTCTACCAATCATGAACCGATCAAGGGCCTCCTGAACCAGCTTTTCTGACTCGGAGTCCAATGCACTTGTTGCCTCATCTAGGAGAAGAATTGCTGGGTTTTTCAGCATTGCCCTTGCAATTGCTATTCTCTGCTTTTGTCCTCCTGAAAGTTGCAGCCCTCTCTCCCCTACCTATAATTTCAAATAATTTGCATTGTTTTACCACATACTAGTTCAACAGCAGTTATTTTCTAAGAGTCTTATAGACATTCCGGTACTAGATTTTCTTTTAAATCTATCAGCAGTTTCTGTCAGTAATATATGAATTATCATATTATAATATGGTTCCTTCTGTAAGTTTTAGCACCCATGTAACGTACTGGGATGTAAAGAATCTATTGGTGAGTAAGAATTGTATTAATAATATATTCCTGTTTTTTTATATGTAAGAATCAAAGTGTGGGAGTTTACAATAACTCACACGTGTTCAAGTAATATATTTCTGTTTACAATAATAAGAGAGTAAATTGAAATTCTCATTAAAAATAATTCGTTGACAAATTGGAGAGCTTCTCATTGTGTATGCAGTAGATAATGCAAACGTCAACACAAAGTATTTATTTGTTTAATTTATACAATGAGTTTAGTGTCAGTCTTCATATTTTGTTTCCATGTTCTGGGCATCTCCAGTTTTGGTAGTTATTCTCTTTAATTAATAAGTAATAATAGATATCCAATTCCTCTGTATTCCCGCGCATGCATTGTTGACCAAACCATGTTACCTTCTGGATCTTTTTAAAATGCATTGTATGACCAATCACTTCATAGGCTTTGACTTTTAGAAACTCCATTTAAAAATAATTGGGTTTGCTTGTTGACCAAATAAATCTGTCCTAACTAAAATAATAGAGGTTGCAATTATAGACTCCCAAATTGTCCAACCAAACAAGAAACCTGGTCAAGATCCGTATACTTGTGGGTTTCACATTTTACTATGATAAGCTACTTTACTCTTGTACCTTAAACAACTGCAATAAAGTCTAGAGACATTATCCTCTTTCTAAATAAATGTTTAGTTACCTACTACAATAATTACGTGATACATCGTGTCTATTTCAGCATTTCAACTTACCATTTTTTTTTTATTTAGCATATATTTTAATTTAAACGTTGATTTATGCTAAAGTCAAGATCCGTATACTATGATAAGGCTTTGCTCCTCTCTTGTACGTAGCTTAACTGTCATAAATTCATTATTATCTTCTTTCTATGAAAAGTTAGTTACCTGCTGTAATAATTATAATAATTACGTGACACATCTTTATATTTCCGAGCTTTCCTATTTTACCATCTAACCTATATAATATTATATTATTTTATACAAAGTGGCTTGCAAATTGCAATGATGGAAACAAGACATGCTTGATGTGAATGATGTGATTGATTTTACAGGACCATTAGGGTGGTTGATGATCAACCACCATCACAAAATATGCATTTTTCACTGGACCAATTTCACAAAGCAATATTAGCTTAAGTTGACTAACCTGAGTTTCATAGCCTTCGGGAAGTTTGATGATGAAAGAGTGAGCATTAGCCACTCTTGCAGCTTCTTCAATCTCAACCTGGTTTGCATCAGGCCTACCCAAGAGTATGTTTTCTCGGATTGTGGTAGCAAACAAAGCGGGCTCTTGACTCACTAGTCCTATTTGCTGTCTCAACCATCTAAGCTTAAATGACTTAACATCATTCCCATCTAGCAACACTTGTCCTGCAAAACAGTTAAGTTAGTAACACTAATCACATGATCAGATCACTAACTAGTAACTAGCACATTTTCAATTTCAAACTCTCAATAAACAAGTTGAATGTCTAATTAATCCAGTTGGTTTTCAAAGACAGCTGAATGAGTTCACAGTTTTACCAGAAGAAGGATCATAGAATCTCTCAATGAGGGAAACAACTGTGCTTTTGCCTGAGCCACTGCTTCCAACCAAAGCAATGGTCTTGCCAGCAGGCACATTCAAGGAGAAATTGTTGAGGATCAGAACCTCTGGTCTTGAGGGGTATGAAAAGTCCACATTTCTCAGCTCTACTAGTCCTGTAACACTCTCTAACTCCAAACCTGATTCACTCCTTCTGTCTATAACCGGCTTGTGATCAATCACGCGAAAAATCTTTGCTGCAGCAACTCTTGCCTTTGTAAATGCTGCCATGCTGGGTGCAGACTGGCCTAAAGCCCTACAATAACAAGCAAAAACAAAGTCTTACCCACTAGTTGAGGAGGGCTTCTGGCCTGAAGCCACGTGTGGATGAAAGTCTCAATCACAATTCACAAAGGCTAAGCACTTTAACCACTAAGGTTTCCTAAAACATGAAAATGAAGATGCAGCAGAAACAGTACTTACAATCCACCAATCATAACAGAAAACATGGTGGCAATGGCAAGTCCTCCATTGGTGTAGTGGTGCCGAACCAAATAGCCTCCATACCAAAGCAAAAGAGCATAGCAACAGAAAACAACAAAGTAAGTGGCCCCTAATCCCATTCCCTTTGCAAATCCAGTCCTGTACCCAATCTTCTGTGCAATCCTCAATGCAGATGAATAGCCCTGTAGTGCTCTTGTCTCCCCAACAAACGCCAACACCACTCGAATTTGAACAACAGTCTGCAAATTTAGCCCAAAATCAGAACCACCCAGAAGCAAAAAACACACAAACCAACATAATGGTCACAAAGGGGTCCCTTTAGTCTCACCTGTTCCACAATGTTACCAGCTTGAGAAAGAGCTTCTTGGCTTTTACTAGATAGCTTGGCCAAGGTGGTGGTGTGAATGCCTCCAATTACTGCTATTATAGGAACCACGGCAAGGGTAACCAGTGCCAATTGCCAAACCGCAGTGAAACCCACAACAAAGCCAGAAACAAATGTAGCCATGTAGTGAATGAAATTACCCAACTGCAAACAGAGAAACCAGAATCAGTAATCATATTAAACACTAACAATACCAAGTACCAACATAGCACAGTATGGCTGACTGATAAGCATGTCTCTTGGGAGAGCTCAGTCTCTTGAATGAAACTACATAAATTCGAGAAATTATTCTAATGCAAAAAACAACAAAGGCTCGTGTTTTGAGATCACCTTCTCGCTAATGGCATCTTGTACCATAACAGCATCAGTGTTGATGGCAAAAACAACATCGGATGTTCGAACCTCGGTGTCAAAGAATTGAATGTCCTGGTCCAACGCTGCTTCCAGATACCTGATCCTCATCCTCGTTGATTGCCGTTCACCTGTCCACATCCAACACGAAATCTCTGCAACAACAACAAAAATCAGATTAACATCTTTCCACATTCACACCCTCCAAAAATTTCCAAAAACAAAATTCCAAATTTAGAATGAAGTTTTGAAATTTAGAGTGAAATTTACCTGCCCATGAGGATGCCCATATGGCAGCCCCCACCACCAAGAAGTAAAACGCATACTGCAAACACAGAAACCACAAGCAATTCAAATTCTCAAGACCAATATCAAACTCTGAACTGTGGTGTGAGTATGTTATTGTAATGATAATAACATCATTACCTTCACCACTTCCTGAGTCATCTTGTCCAAGTCATTCGCATTGGAACCAAAGGAATTCACAAGATCAGCAAAGAAACGAAGAAAGAGTGGCAGGGAACAGCCATGTACAAATGCTCCAACCGTTCCAATTGCCATTAGAATGTAATCCAACCCATCAGAAAATCTGAAAAGCTCACCAAACCCAACAGAAGCAACACTCCCATCCTTCTTCTTCTCCCCACCAACACCATTAGGAACACCCTCCTCTTTCTTTGCCACTGAAGAAACCTCCTCCATTATTACCCTTTCTTCTCTTTTCTTTTCCAATGCTGGGTTGGATTCATGTGAGTTAGAAACAGTAGCAGAAGAAGACACAAGCTCAATGCCCTGCATTTCAGACCATCTCCACTGCTCAAGTGTCTTTATCTCCTCAGAATTCTGTGACATTGCAAAAACTCAAAAACTAAAATTCCTTAGCTTTATTATGAGTTACAAAACCTTCCCACCACCCTTCCTTTATTATTATCTCTACCTGGCTTTTATTGAGCTCACGCTTATGCTGTCAGCCTTTTTTCTATTCTTTCTCTCAAATTATTTAATCTGAATTGTAACTCTCTCTCTCTCTCTCTCTCTCTCTCTCTCTCTCTGTTGTTATTCTTCATTCATTGTCCTTGTTGTTTGTGATGGGTGAGGGAATAGGAAATGGTATGTGAGCATGTGGCGGTGTGCATGTTGTTGAATGAATACTATTAACGTTGTTGGTGTTGGTATTTAGTTGTAGCAGTGTTGTGTTAGTCTTATCTTGTAAGAGTGAGAACAGGTGGTGTTTCAGTGGGTTAATGTTCAGTTTGCTTCTTCTGTAAAGAAAAGAAAACTCGGAAAGTGACATGTGGTGAGAACTAGACGGGCAAATTTTGGAGACATGGAGAGAGAAACAGGAGAAGAGAGAGAGAGTTTGGTTTTCTGCCCGACAGAAAACACTGTGTGAAAACTTGAAGATGGGTTTTTGACTGGGAACATATTCAAACCAGGGGAAGAAAAACTACTATTGTTTAACTGTTTGGTTTTTAAATAAGTGATGATTGTAGATTTCCATTTCTTAAGGTCTTCCACTCAATTTGCTTGTCCTAATCCAGAAATTCTAGTCTCTTTGGGAATGTATTCTTTTTGAATAAAATTTATGAACAGTCTTTCTTCGGTCTAGAATATATGTATCACGAGTAACTTGTTTGAGTTTTATAAGATTTAGTATATGTTTAAATGTAGTTGAAATTATTATGACACGTGTTTTAATGTAATTAAATGAATAAAAATAAAATGAACAGAAAAGTCAGGATTCTAATCTTTTTGCAAAAATATTTTTGTCTCAAAGGATACTTTTTTATCTTATTTCTAAATATGCACTTATTATGAAGGTTTAAATTCTTCTTCAAGGTGCTTAATGTAATGTAACCTGGACTCGAAGTTAAGAGCCCTGATTAAACTAAAACAGCACTTATCAATGCTTAAAGATTTTATACTAATGATTTATTTTTAAAAAAAAAATACATTCCTCAAAGAGCTTTTATTTTATTTTAAAGCAAGAAAAGTAATTTTCATGTAATGCAGGTCAAGATTTTATACGCCTAGAGAAATCATTTTAAGTAAAATTTTCCAAGTAATTAATATTTAAGAAGCTAAGTATAACTTGTAAAAAAAATCCTTCTGTATACTGAGAAGTAATTGATGAAAGAAGTATTAAAAATTTGAGTTCACCTGCTAAAATGTGATTCAAAATCTGAAATGTCATTCGCTGCAATTATCATTAATACAAGGTTTTAACCTTGTAAAACAGTCCTTTTTTTAATCTCTTTATTAAATAAAGTGTACGATTTAACAAAATTGTCATGCAATCGTCGACATATCTGGGGATTCCTCCGAAATTTGATTCTTTATTGAAAATAACGGCAAATTTAATGATTTGTTTAGGGGATAACTGACTATGTAAAGTCAGTCTAATTAAAAATGTTCAAAACATTAATCATAATTAAGCTTCACAAATTAAATTAACTTCTGTTTCAGAGACTGTCTTACATTACATCACGCTTTGGCTTTAATTAGGTTAAAAAATAATATGAGCTCTGAGACTTCTGACACTGTTAAATACTTAAATCCTTAAAGTTGAATTAAAGAAGAATTATACAGTCAGTAGCATCATATCAATAATTAGATCAATGTACTAGGATAACTAAATAAAGCAGCTTTTGAGAAAATATTTAGGAAAAGATACGAATTAGTGAAAAAATTAATGGAAATTACAACAAAAAAAATAGTAATACCACTGAGAAAAAAGGTAAGAGTTGGATTTCTTTCTCCCATTTCACGTTTGCCGTACAGACTTGGGTTTAAGGATCTGTTCTGCTCGGTGCCCTCCACCCTAGGGCATATGTCCAACTCAATAAAGTGCTGGACTCCAAAATAATTGTATTTATCCTTAGAATCTGAAAGTGGAAATGCATTTTATTTTATTTAGCTATAAGTACATTCCACTCTTAATTTATTATAACTCAAAAGTAGATATTTTAACATTTATGTACTTTAAAATAAATTTATTTCAGATTATTTTTTTCTTTGTCGGATAATAAGCAATAAACTGAATAAAGCATTACTGTTATGCAAAAGATAAAAAAAAAAAAAAAAAATCTTTCATTTTTTGCACTAAACTTTTTATAAAATTACATTGCGTTTTTTATTTTTATTTTTTCTCTAAATAAAACAATATTAGAGATGCCTGAAATCATATTGAAGTTAGGAATGGGAAGTTAGATGGCCTAATTGCCCTGCTGAGTGATTTAACAGCAGGTTGGTAGAATAGAAAATATTTTGTGTTAGGAGAAGAAAACGTCTGAGACTCATACGATCACGAAGTCACGTGGACGTGATATTGATATGACACAGTGAATGTAGAGAGTTGAAAAACTGAAGCAATGTGATGAATTGGACTTGAATCCAATGAAAGGGGCTGACAAACACAACTACTACAGACTATACTGTTTTAATATGGGAATTATGTACATGTGAATATGATAGGTAAGCCACAGATATTATGGGAATTGAATATGGTAAACTCAAATGGAGAAAGTCACTCCTGGTTATTTATTAATCTGTGTTTGTTTCAGTAGAAAGTTAAGAGATGAAAATAAGAGAAGTGAATGCCGATGAAAGTAGATTTTTAATGTTGCTTGTTTGAGCTGAATTATAGATGAAAATTTTAATAATTAAGTGATGTCAGTGACTATACCTTCATCACAAAAATGAGGAAAAAACTTATGTAATGCACAGTAAAGATCAGTGAATATAGTTTCTTCTTTTAATGATCCCTCCTATATATTGGTTGGGGCATATAATTGATTATGCATGTCAAACAAAATCAAGTGTATATTGGGTAGGTATTTTGGATAGGTATTCAGACAGGATAATGAAATACCTCCTACCCGCTTCTATATAAGACAAAAATAACCTTAATCAAAGGTAACAAGGAATTAGGTCCCTTAATCATGTTTAGAAACAAATCACTTAAACGGTAATACGTTCATGAAGGTCAAAGGTCCAATGCCTAAAAAAAAAATTTATGTAGAGAGTTAAGATCTTCTAATAAGGATCATGATTCATTTGTATTTGTTATCTTATTTATTGTTTAAAATTAAGATTTTATTTAAGTGTGAAAGTATTTTTTATAGGTATTTTTCCCTTCAAACAAACATCATACGGAGCATTAAAATTGAGTGAAGAGAGGTAAGAAGCATAACTAAAGGAGAAAAGTATCTCACCATCATTTAACAAAAATAAATTATTTTAAAAAGGCACATAAATGCATAATCGATTATGTGTCTTCTATTAAAAATAAATCTTCCACATGCATACAGTTGGTCTTCAATTATATGGCTATTCATTTAAAAAAAAATTCTTACAAAAAAAAATAGTTGGGGTTAAAATGGGAATCCATCAGTGCTTAATTTTTGTTTTTTACTTTTCTTATCCATCTAACAACTTTAATTTAAACAGTTCATTTTTTACGCTCTCTGTCACCCAGATTGTTTATTAAGCCATCTGTTAAATTAACTAATTAAGTTTTTCCCCTAAAAGTGATTGAATCTTTTATATTATTATTATGTTTATTTTTTATTTTAAATATATGTTTTATTTATATTTTTACATTTTATTTAAATTATTTGTGAATATTTTGAACAAAGTTATGAAATTCGGTCCAGTCATTGATCCAATTGAAATAATGGATCAGTGGTCCAATCAATAGATCATTGATTCAATTTAACCGATATTTATTAAAAAATTTAAAATTATATATGTATTTATTATATATAAATATATAACCGACATTATTTAATTAAGAAAAATTCATTTATACTCAAAAATTTAAAATAATAATTAAAGTATTAAAATCGATAACACAAGTTCATAAATAATAATTTAATAACACAATTACACAAGTTTTATTTTTTTATTTTAACGATTTTTACGCAAAATAGATTTTAAAGATCAGACCGAGTGTCAAATTTATCCTAAATCGACCGAGTTTGATCGGGTCTTTTGAGTATATATTTTAAATTTTTTATTTTTATTTTTATTTCCTTAAAACACACTCACAAACAAAGCGTGTATGTCCTGATTTCTTGTGATTGTATATATTTAATCTGTTCAATAGCTAGGGAGAATAGACTGATTTTGCGGGTTGACTTTGTGGCCCCTTCGGTTTTATTTGAATTTTTTTATTCGAGTCTCTTTAATGCATTTTATCGTCATTTAACATTTCTTTATATAAATTATAATTATCTTTTATGGGAGAAAATTCGATTTAAGTTGAATATATTTACAATATGATAAGATTAATTCTTCTAATATTTTTTATATGTAAAATTTGATTTTTTTTTATCTATGAGAATCAAAGACTATTTACAACAACTCATATATCATATTCAACTGATTAAACTAAATTTCTTAGTTATAAGACTCGATTTAAGACTTGTTGGATTAATGTTTGAAGTCCTAAATTGTTTAGTTTAGCGTGATATTGACCATAAATGAGAATAGACTTCCTGTAACATTTGCTTGCCAACAACTCTTAAAACTTAATTGATGATTATTGCATGATTTGGCCCACTAATAGATAGAATGAAAATCCCCGACATTAATTGGATTTTAGAACACTTGAAAACAGGGTAAAATATATAAGTTGCAGTAAAAGATTTGATATAGCTTAGCGTGACATAACGAAAGTAAGATATTTTTTTGTGTGGAGAGAAAGTAAAATATGGCTTTGATGATATAATTTAATTGAAATATATTCGCAGTGTAAAGATTTATTATTATATCGTCATTTAGTTATAGATTGATAAATAATTAAAAGTTATTATTTTCATAATAATTGCTTTAAAAAGCTTATTTAATTAGAGTATTTTTTTATAGTGATAAATTAGACTTAATTCTAATTGATTAGAGTAATTTCTAACTGATTGGAAGTACGTATTAATAAGTAGGAGTATAATTTATACTAATATATCGTATTGAAATCAATTGCTTGATATTGTGAATCAAAGTAAAGAGGAAGAATTTTGTTGTCTTTAATAATTTTATTCGACATAAACATAATTATTTTAGGTGAAGAATTTTTTGGTCTAAACAAAAACACGCAGGAGTAATTGAGACTGCTAGGATGTCAAACATTCAATGAAAGAGAATAAATTAATGGGTGAAATATTCAAATAAATGTTCATATTTAATAAGTAAAAAATTGAGTGCAAAGTAAAAGCGGTCGGTGATCAAACTTCCATGAAAATACACAATTAAATTTGGCATCACAATGATATCATATTCGCTTTATATATATATATATATATATATATATATATATATATATATATATATATATATAAAAGAAGCAATAGTAATACTATCATATTTGCTTATAATCAGCGAATTTTGGGGATAAAGAAGTAATGACATTGAGAAGTCAAAAAGAGGGAGGACAAATTATCGTGGTTGTTTATTTCTGATTGGTGATGTGTCCATAATGGGTTTTCCATTCTCGTGCCAATAGGAAATAGGGTTAAAGTTAGTTAACACAAATATCAAATACAACAAATACTCAAGTATCCACTCAAATACTTTTCTCTCAAAAGTGATCCTTCAGTGATGCTAATCATGCAATTCTCTTGTCTTTAACTCTTTATTGCGATTACTTGTGCATACTTCTATTTGTATTTTTAAACATAAAATGAGATGAAATGATGTTACTTAGAATGTTGTTTGAATTTATGCGCTGTGAATACTTTTATGCTAACATTATCATCTTTTTATATTTTAATTGCACGTACTTCATATTATTTTTCCATGTTTGTCTTATTTCCTTGTCATAATCAATCACAATTACATTATTATTATTTTGTAACCAAATATATACGATTGAAGAATAATGTGATGCAAATTCATTTTATTATCACTATATAGTAAAGGATTATTCCAGCTTGTGGTAAAGCAATGTAAAGTAGGATATAGTACATAGATTTGGATTAACCAAGATATATAATTGAAGCTTCCATGTTTGGCCATATCCTAGCTAGGTAGCTGCCACATATAAATTAAAGCTAAGCAAAGAAATTCCATTTGCAAAAAGTGCTTCACATTATTACCAAGCCATTTCCTTCCATTTGTCACGATATGCATGTGCTTCGTGTCAAAGTATATACGAATCATTCTTAGGTAGTTAATTAGCTCAGCAATTCCCTTTAATTAGTGGGTGTAGCAATATATTTTCCAGCGAGGTTGATTATGATAAGAGTGATATATACTAATGCAATAGTACATAAAATTGTTCTGTACTCTAGCACTTGTTTCCATTGAAAATATTAATTGCCCACTTCCTTGTGATTAGGCTTTTGATTTGTATTTTCAGATACTCTAGTGGAGTCCTACTGAGAAGAATCAAAGAGAGGCCTTCCTTTTATATAACAGGTATCCTTAAAGGCAGCAAACCTCACACAGACTGAAATATATTATTTTAAAACCCCCCCAGAAGATATTTAATTATATTCCCTAACTTTAAGTGATATGGTGTCCACTATATATCTTCCCATTTTCTTTTCATAAGCTAGATTAAGAGATAATGTAACGTTGAAGCCACATGGTTTAGGCATCTTAAGCCCTGTTTAGTACAGTTGTTTCATTTTAATTGAGTGTTTAAATTGTTTAATATTGGATTGTATGCAAATGATCTGTTTAATTAATGGATATTTGCTCTAAAGATTGAAAGGGAAGTGCTGATAACTAATATATGGATATCTGTTTCCACTTCCTTATTTTTAATAATTTATTTATATAGGCCTTAATTACACCCTTTTTAGAAGGTGTTTGACAATGACAACTATATTGTGATCGATAAGTACATTAGACAAGGTAAATATGTCATTAATTAACTTTCATTGATCAAATTTAAAATAGTATATGATTTTAATTGATTTTTAAGACGTCAACTTTCTGACTTAGGTCAGTTTTTAAAGAGTGGTTCCGATATAAAATAATTAGTAATTATTTTTTAAAAAAGATTTTTAAAAAAGTAAAAGTTAGTTTATATAGGGGTAATTGTGTTTTTAATCTTTCAAATTAAGGGTCTATATTTTTAGTCTTTCAAACCAAAATTTCTAATTTTTAGTCATTCAAATTTAAAAAATTCTCTTTTTAGTCCTTTCATTAAAATTTAAGAGACTAAAAAATCTAAATTTTTATTTAAAGAAATGAACTAAGAAGAATATATTTTGAATTTGAGGGACTGAATGCAAAATTTTATTTAGGAGAAAAAAAACAACCTCTATTTTTAATTTAAAGGATTAAAAATATAATTAAGTCATTCATATTTGTTTAAATCATAATGCAGCCAATTTTATACATAAATATTTAAAATATTTTCTGATTTTAATCAAATTTTAGATTATTTTAGCTTCTGATTGTTTTGAAAAACCGAAATAAACACTTAAAAAACAAAAAAAAATGTTATTATTATTATTATTAAAAGTAATTATTTTACGAAAAAAAGCTGAAACAAACAGCCTTTAATATTCTCAAACTTAGTTTATGTGACTGATTGTATTAATTAAACTACAAAATCCTGGATAAAATTCTAGTATCTAATTCTAATAAAATATGTTAATAGCATGATTACACTCACAAATGGCGTGAAAGGAGGGGCGGTGATTATCAATGCAAATAATGATCATCACAGTTAATCTAATTTTGATAGTCCTCGGATCCTCTGTGAAATATTACTAAATGTGTTTGGAAGAAAAAAAAAAGGGCAATGCTTTAGTGGTTCTTTTCTTGGTTTAGGACTTTAGAGAGGGGAATAAGGAGATTCTAAAAGTGAAGGGAATGAAAATGTTACAACAAAAAACAGTTCAATATAATGTTTTTTTTTCCTAAACCATGTGCATTAATTATTCGCTGAAGATAACTATGTTTCAGTTGAGTAGGATACCTAAATAATAAAATTCTCATTATTTAACGTAATTACCTATTCAGGAATTGAATCCGAAACTATATGCACTTGGTGGTGTTCTATATAACGTTTGACATAGCTTGTTGATGGAGATACAGACACCAGAGGTCCAGCAACAGTGAGACAAAATAATTTGAAGTTGACCAAAGGTTAGGAAACCCCATGGAACGGTTCTTGTGTGTTAATCCAAAAATGGTAGTGGAGTAATAACCATGCCATGGGGGGTTATTGCATGTTTGACCTTTAGTGACTAATTACAACATGACAAAAAAACGGTGCTGGTGTTGTGCATTTTAATGATGAAAAATTATTTGCTCCAATGGGGCATGCATTTGGTGTTCATGGCTAAAAAAACAAAAATGGTGGCAGTTGGTTTTGGCATTCAGGTGTTCATGCTAGCCCTTGTATGCATGTGTGAGCCTCTATATAATTACTTAGCATCTTCCATAGCACGCTTAAGGGCCCATGCCCTTTTTGTCTGTTTCACTATTTCGTTTGTTCTTTTCTCTATGTTCACTTTCCTCCTTCTACTTTTAAATTCTTAATTTAACTTGAATTGTACTTTCTACCTTTTTCTTTGTTTTACTTATTTGTTTTGGCTTCATGCAGTTTCGCTGTATTTTTCTGGCTGTGAAGGCTTTTGTTTTTTTGCAAAATTTATAAGCTATAGAGATTAGAGATCAATCTAACACAATTGCAATAATTAAAATCAAATAGTCACTTAAAATAGTTATTTACTTCAATTCCACTCAAAAATTAAATTTGACTCCTAAAATAGTTGTTCCGTGAGAAGCCATTTACAATGTTTTTAAAAAGAAAATGTGGATTAGGAATTTTTCTCTCATGCCTACAGGTCTAGCATGACTATACGCAGAAATTAGAGAAAGTTTTTTCACTTTTCCATGATGTTAATCAGGCACATATTTGTTAGAGGACATACATCCAAATACTTAATTAGTATTCAGGGTGTGTTTGCAAACCAGTTGCATTCAATACAACTGACATTGAAAAAAGACTATTCTCACACTATTTTAGCTTGTGTCTCAGAATGGGTATTTTTCTGTTGAACGTGAGTTTAAACACTTACGTCTTAGAATGCGTGTTTTTCTGTTGAATGTGGATTTTAATGCTTAACCAAACACACTTACGTCTTAGAATGCGTGTTTTTCCGTTTCACGAGACTTGTTCACCTATGATCTATGGTGAATGGTGATTAAGTGATAGTATTTGATAAGTATTTATTTGAATTTTATTTTGTTAAGGCATCATCACACGCAACATAAATTTGATTTGTGGGGCCACTAGATGGAACCCAATTCTCAGAGTGGGCCAGGTTGTTCTGTTGGGTGCTCGGAACAAAGTTGTGTGATTCAGTTGCACGTACATATACTGATGCTTTTATTTTTAGTCCTTTTGAGAATTCCGTAGTCTTTTTTTACTTGTGCAAATCCTATGTTAATCTTTACCTTAATCCCCTTTTCCCTAAGTATAAACAAGATGCCTTGAAGTAGCCAATGAAATGTTTCCGTGGCATAAAATGCACGAATCACACTAGACAAAGGAATCTCTACGTGATGATTTTATGGCTCTTATCGTTACCCAAAAAAGAAGGGCTATCAAAAGAAGAAAAGAATATGTAACTGGTTTTTGCACGTAGAAGGCATACATGATAGTAATATCTTCTTGTGTGTTTCTATATGTATTTGTAGAATTGATTTTGAATTAATCTAGTGTGTTTGAAAATTCATTTAAGATGAAAGAATCACTTTTGGGATGTGGAAGCTATAACTATTAGTTTTTGAGAATTAGACCCCTAATATGAAAGGTTCAAAATGTGAAACTATATATAATATTGATTTAATAGAATTGATTCAAACCGCATGTTTGGATCTATGACGAATCCATGACATGTGGATCATCAAAAGTAATTTTTAGTTATTTTTAGGTTTCCTTTGACATATTCTAGCATGCTACCAATATCTTCTTGTGTGTTTATGTAGATTTGGTTTTGAATTAATTTAGTGTGTTTGAAAAGTCATTGAGGACGAAGGAATCACGTTTGAGATGTATAAGCTATAACTTAACTATTAGCTTCTAAAAATTACATCTAAAACATGAAAGATTCAAAATGTGAAACTATACATACTACTAATTTTATAGAATTGATTCAAACTGCATGTTTGGGTCCACAACAAATTCATGAGATGTGGATCATCAAAAACAGTTTTTAGGTCTTTTGAGGTATTTTAACATGCTGTAAGCAAACATGAATTTGTACATGTTTATATTTTAGTTGGAAGAGCTAAAAATTAATTTACCCAAAGCAACATTTCTTCCTTTTTCATTTTGTGAATTAGAATTCAAAATTTTGCATTTCATTTCGCAAAAGTATTTTTCTAACTTTTATCTAAACATAGTCAAAGTAGCAACATGATTTTTGTTTGATAACAAATATTAGAAAATTGATTTTGACGCACAATATTATTTAAAAACTTGCAATCAAAATTGATTTTGTATGTGTATTCACCCAAATGACTTGTCTAATTAAAGTTGTATATACATGAAACAAGTAACATGACTAGGAACATATATGAAATAAATAACATGACTCAAGTTTGTGTTGATGTAAAAACTTCTAGTAGCTTCAAAAAACTTGAGTCTAAAATTTAGAATTATGTTTTCAATACAATATATCAGACATTATAATGTGTGTTTGAATTGCTGATGGAACAACTACAAACGGAGGTTGGAGAAACAAGCTCTTTATTACTTCTTGGGGGGATATGTGCCTCATACTTTATGCTATCACACTTTCACCGCCAAAACAAACACACCTACAGTCAATAAAAAAAAAATATGTTTGACACTTCCTTGATCTTCATTCATGTTAATAACGTTTTGTACCGCATGCAGTACCATTGAATTGATAACGATAAAATATGGTTTTATTTCCTTCGTCAATTCATTTCATGTAATCAAGAGTCTACATGGCCCTATAGAAGTTGTTTTGACATTTTTAGATAGCTATCAAAATCATTTAATGAGATAAACAAGGCTAGCCCTTAATTTGGTAAAAATTCGTGTGGGTAAAGAAGAATTGGGGGGGGGGGGGGGTTGACGAATTAAATGTGGGAGATATTTGATCAGTGGCCTATGTGAACGAGGTTTTGATATGAAAATGATGTGTGAGAACACAAAAAGATAATTGATAACATAAATGGACAAGTAGAGTACTTAATTTGTGTTGGTTATGATCACCAGAGAATCACGATAAGGTTGCTACCTTGCAGGATGGTTATTTTATAATATAAAGCCTCCACATTTGTTTTTCCAAGTCACTTTCAGATAGCAACTGAAACTATCCAAATTTAAGAATACCATAAGATCAATTTAATTACCGTTGGGTAAAGGGGAAAGATCTGGTGTAGCTATTCATATTTCATATATATATTCATTAAAATGAAAAGGGTGTTGCACGAAACCAGGATTTGATTGAAAAGGTTTACTCCTCCCTACCAAATGTATATCTTGCGTTACGTAAAAGGCTAAAAAATCTTAACTTGTTAGGTTTATCCAACAATTCAGATTGTCATGTATAGCAGAAGTGAGTAGTACCTTTTCAATCTTTTTTCTTTTATCATAAACAGTGTTTTGTCATTCAATCAATGTATCTTTGGTTTGGGGTGAGGTTTATAATTTTGATTTAAATAATCCTAATTTTAAAAAATCAACTTTCATTAAAAGTAAATTTGAAGCCATTTCCAAAATTTATAGCAAAAGTTTATATAAATTATTTAAAATTAAATTCATATATTTTTTAAGAAAAAATTGTTAAAAATTGTTTTAAGAAGCAAAAATTGATTTAAAATAATCAAATATTTTTCTTTTTCCCTTAGAAATCACAGATTTCCCACTCCGACATGATACCCAAGACCTCAATCGTTTTCCCAAGAAATGCTATAAAAAAAATAGTCGGTAGTTTTCTTACGATCGTAAAATAGGAAAGGTTGTCACATAGCAAGCAGTTAAAAGTTAACAAGTGTATTGAATTAGGATTTTTAATGATTTAATATATGAATCAGGATTTTTAAATGGAATAAATAAGTTTTGTGGTATTTCATTAAGATTTTTAAGTTTTTTTTAAAGAGTACAATAAAATTTGATTATATTTGATTAGAATTTTTTATAACTTTTAAAAAATTGATATTAAAAATATATGAATTCAGATAAACTTTTTTAAGATAAATTTATATATCTTTTTAATATAAAATATCTATCAAACAATTTCACTCAAATTCGTGAAATTTTGTTAAACTTTTTTTTTTGAGATTTTTTTTTCATCACACATACATTCTTTCTTCAATAGCCAACCCAACAAAAAAGTGAAATGTATTTGATTGGGCCAAAAGATAGTATTTTTCAATATCCGAGTCATATATATTTCTTCTATTCTTTTGAAATTAAAAAATATCAAATATATTTTTTTCCTTTGCACTTTTATATTTGCTTTTTAAATTAAATTAATATTTGTCTTATATGTTAAGATTAACCATGTTTTTCTTATACTAATTATATTCATTGCTTGCTCAACGTAATGATTTTATAATTATCATCTTTAATTTTGTACTCCACGCACAAATTTTTCATTCTTGTCACTTCCTTCTAGTATATACTTATTATCGCATTTCAAACATATAATTAGATTTATCATAACATAATTATAGTAATTAAAAAAAATTAAAAATTTAATATATTATTTTAAATCTACTATTTATATTCAAACGGGAGAACAACAAGATCTTATTACAAAAATGATTAGTACAGGAGTAGCTAAAGTTAAAATCAATTTAGATATTAAAATATTTAAAAATTATATTGATTTTAATTTATTTTATTCAAACCTCATCATTTCTTATTATTTTTTATTAACTCTTGTAATTTTGAATGTGTTTTTAAAAAATCACAAAGTTCTTTTAAATCTTATAAATTTATAAAATTCTTTCAAACCATTTAAATTTTTATGATATAAATTCATTAAAATTCAAAACTATCATAAAATTTTTGTAAAAAGCTTGATAAATCATAATATTTCCTACATGATCTTTAAGATTTACGAGACTTTTTTATGTTAAAATAATTTTTGAAAATCCTAATTCAATATACTCCCTAAAGAGTTACAAGAAAAAGTTAATTTTAGTACATAGTCAAATATATCTCTCTTATAACATGTTTGATTATACGTCTTGAATATATTTTTTATATTTTGAATGTAATTTTAAAAAATTAATAGTTAAAGGACGTGCTTAAATTTGTTTAATAATCTATGTTTTCACACAAATTCACATCAAATTGTCCAAAATAAAGTAAAAGCAAGTATGATCTGCCTCAACTCAATGCATGCTGATTGTGGAGAGACGTGAATCAGACACACATTAGCTTCCACATTTTTTTAACGAGTTTCCAAAAACACTATTAATCGTTAGAATGAATTTTGTCCTTTCAATAAAATATTTTCCAAGCCCACAACTGAGATTTGAACATTTATAATATATATTTACTATTTTTTTTTCGTTTAGCACAAGTTAATTTTTTATTTACATTAACAGAAGTTAGTTTTACTTTGAGGGAAAGTGTTGAAGTTTCAGAATTTTGGTGTACGTTATTGTGGGTGGCAAACAAACAAGTCAAAGTGAAGTAGAATTGAAGGGTGAACAGAAGTAGTTAGTTATACAGTGGGGTTGACAATTAATTGGCGGGGCCGTGAGTTGAAAAGCTGAAAAGAAACAAAGGGTCCTGGCGTGGACAAAAAAGTGGTGCGGCTAAACTAGACATGGCAAACTGGACAGGGGAGGGGTATTATTTCCTTAGTTTTTTATTATGACTTTCTAACATATATATTCGTATTCATCTTCGATATCCGATGAATTAAAATTTGTTACTCATCCCAATATCTCTCGGATATCTGGTATCCCAGTCCCCTTCGTGTCCCTAATTCAGATTTATAAAAAAAAATTATAAAAAAAGATTATATTGAAAATCTGATTTTTTTAAAAAAAAATTGATTATTATACATTTATTTTCAACTACTTGTATTTACAATACATTTGTCTACACAAATCATCAAGAAAAAAATCTTAAATTATGTAAAAATTATAAAAAAAATTAACAAGTAATTAATAAAATTTTGATAATTTCATCAATGGAGCGGGTACAGGAATGGGTATGGGACGGGTAGTGACATCCCCATCCCCGACCTCGACATCGATTAAAAAAATCGAATAATCCCCGAATTCAAACCTGTACCCGATTAACTCGGATATTTCCCGTCAAAATCGAGACAGATTTGGATGGATACCCACGGATACAAGTTTCATTGTCATGCCTAGACTAAACTGAATTATTGAACCATTTTACAGGCTAATGTGCAAACCGAATCTTATGTCAAAATCTCAACACGCATGGGTGGCACCATGATTTACCAGTTGGAGTTTGTTTTGTATGCTAGCCATAGGAATCAACTTATAACATTATGAGTAATGAGAGACATATTGAACCCTAAATACATGGCTTACTTGGACAAAAGAAAGAGGGCTTGGTGGACAAAATGAAAAAGTTTAAGGGTAGACATTTTGTGCATGTTTGGTTGTCCATCTAACTTGTTATCGCATGAATTAATTCTAAGATGAATCTAATGGTCCAACAAAGACTGAACGTAAAAAGAAGGATCTAGATGTTTTTGTCAATAATGTCCTCTCTCTCTCTCTCTCTCTCTCTCTCTCTCTCTCTCTCTCTCTCTCTCTCTCTCTCTCTCTCTCTCTCTCTCTCTCTCTCTCTCTCTCTCTCTCTCTCTCTCTCTCTCTATGTATATATATATATATATATAGTTCTATACAACTTAAATTGCAAGTTGGTTGTAAGAATTTCTATGTAGTATGTAACAAGATTTGATTTTAATTAATTAGTAGTGCGGGTAAAACATTATTGTTATTGTATCATTAATAATAATAATAATTAGTTTTTAAAAATTATAGTGGCAAAACTAGTAGTTTCCTTGCCCAAATCAATTAGTTCCGAACTCTAATCCTGAAGCAAAAGCAATTTAACTTTTTTTAAAAATATTAAATAAATAATTTGCCAATTGTCATGCACTTCTGGTGGCAGCCCACTAACACAGTAGCATATATCTCTGATACGGGCTAGAACAAAGAGAGGGATTTCACTTAAGCACAATGGGTGTTGCTAGGTGCACCCAGCACTATTGCTGGTGCACCCAATACTTTATTTGAATGGGCAAAAATGCCCCTGGGTTAAATTTAAAAACAAAAAACGCACCCATACACTTCTTCTTCTGCGCTGCTATTCTCCTCCACGCTTCTTCTTCTCCTGCTTTCGGTGCCATTGACGACCAGCATTCGTGCTGCTCCACCATCGAGGTAAGTTTGTTCTTTCTCCACGCATTTGCTTTGCTGGTTTTGTTTATTTATGGATGTAGGGTAAAGAATTTAGGTTTTAGTTCATACGGATGTACTTCATTCGTATTAGGATTTAGTTCATACGAATGTACTTCATCCGTATTTTGTATTGAGTCTGTAACGTTCATACAGATGAAGTTCATCCGTATGATTGATACGAATGAACTTCATTCGTATGAGTCTTACGGATGTACTTCATCCATATGACTTTACATCTGTATGAAGATTTTAATTTTTTTTGGGCAATTTTTTTTTTTTGAAAAATTGATTTATATTTGTTTGTTTTGTATTAAAAATAGGTATGTTTTGTGTTTATTAAAAAAATATGTATGATTGCATGGTGATATGAAATAAATTTTAAACTTTAATAGTAAATAATAGGTATGTTTTTTGTTTATTATGTTTAATATATTTGAATGAAAATAGTGATTAGGGTTAGTAGCAAGGGTTTAGTTTAGTGCTTAGGGTTGAGCTTAGGGTTTAGTTTAGGGCTTAGGGTTTAATATATATGGTGGTATGTTATTGGTAGTTTTACAAATTGTAGATACGTAGTGGTTAGGGCTTAGGGTTGAGCTTAGGGTTTAGTGTAGGGATTAGGGTTTAATATATATGGTCGTATGTTATTGGTAGTTTTACAAATTGTAGATATGTAGTGGTTAGGGTTTAGCTTGGGGTTTAGTGTAGGGCTTAGGGTTTAATATATATGGTGGTATGTTATTGGTAGTTTTACAAATTATAGATATGTAGTGGTTGGGGTTTGTGGTTAGGGTTTAGTTTAGTGCTTAGGGTTTAGTGTAGGGATCAGGGTTTAATATATATGGTTGTATGTTATTGGTAGTTTTACAAATTGTAGATATGTTGTTGTTAGGGTTTAGTTTAGGGCTTAGGATTTAGCTTATGGTTTAGTGTAGGGCCTAGGGTTTAATATATATGGTGGTATGTTATTGGTAGTTTTACAAATTGTAGATATGTAGTGGTTAGGGTTGAGCTTAGGGTTTAGTGTAGGGATTAGGGTTTAATATATATGGTCATATGTTATTGGTAGTTTTACAAATTGTATATATGTAGTGGTTAGGGTTTAGTTTAGGGCTTAGGGTTTAGCTTATGGTTTAGTGTAGGGCTTAGGGTTTAATATATATGGTGGTATGTTATTGGTAGTTTTACAAATTGTAGATATGTAGTGGTTAGGGTTTAGTTTAGTGCTTAGGGTTTAGCTTAGGGCTTAGGGCAAAAGTGTTATGTTTTAGGGTGGTTGGATTAGGGTTTATCTGCTAGTGTTGAGGATTTAGGGTTATGTAGGTTTATTGTTATTTGAATAGTAAATATTAAATTTGACAAAAAAAAATACATGTGTGTCATGATTTGCAGATTATGGTTAGAACCAGAGGTTTAGATCGTGCCCTAGGTAGGGTTATAGGCAGAGCCTTGGGGAGAGAGGATCATCATGATTCAAATGATGTTTCCTAGCAACGAAGGCCTACAACATATGCACGTAGGCAACGGGAAGCTGCCCCTGTTGCTGAGGATGCTCCTGATGTGACTGAGGACGTATCTGCACCCGGTGTAGAAGCTGCTGATGGTGGTGAGGGATTTCATGTTGATGATGTTGAGGGATTCCCAGGTGGGTCACGTGACCCATCAGTGCTGACTGAGTTTGGTGACCATGCTGCACTTAGCATATGGAATGGATAGGTATTTTAAATTTTTGAGTAAAGTTTTTTGTTAAGTATTTGTTATTACTGAAATTTTTGTGATAGTTTAATTTATTATTTTATGTTATTTCGAATCATTTATACTTCAATTTAGGAACGCCCTGAATTGAAGTTAGCCTCCCACGGAAGGAAAGTTGAGAAATTTGGGAACCCTGCTTTAGAAATTAAAGGGTTAGTCGCTGCCACAAGATTAACTCCTTGATCGCGTGTTCAGTAGACACTGGCGATTGGGGAGTTATATCCGCTTTTGTCGAGAGGTGACACAAGGAGACTAGCAGTTTCCATTTTCCTATAGGAGAGCTGACCATCACGCTTGATGATGTGGCATCACTGCTTCATCTTCTGATCATATGCACCTTCCATAGCTTTGAGCCTCTGCATGTGGACGAATTGGTGTTGATGTTGGTGGAGTTGCTAGAAGTCTTGGGTGAGGAAGCTAGAGCTAAGATTGTACAATGTCATGGGGCATACATATGCCTATCATGGCTATGGGATATTTATCAGAGGAGATGTGAGGCCCGACATTGGACTGTTGCAGCTCGTGCGTATCTTCTACACTTGCTAGGTTGCACTCTTTTTGCTAACAAGAGTGCAACACATGTTCATGTAGTATATTTAGACGCTTTCCGAGACTTGACTCAGAGTGGAAGCTATGCATGGGGAGCTGTCATCCTAGTGCATATGTATGATCATTTAAATGATGCTTGTAAGAGGAGTGACCGACAACTTGCTGGTTATATCACTTTATTACGGGTAAATTTTATGTTTTAAATATGTTAAATTGGATTATGATTTAAATATGTTTTTAATATATTTATTTGACATTTCTTTTATGTTGATGTAATGTGTGTAGTGTTGGATATATGAGCACTTTTCCAGTGTTTGTGAGAGCGTGACTGATGCAGAGTATGATGAGACGTCACCACATGCCTGTTGGTGGCTTACTACGAAGGCTTATTTGAAAGGATTCCCAACATCGACGTATCGGACACATATAAATGCACTGATGATCCTTGACGTATGCTAGATGCCTTATGGTGAGCACCGAGGAGTTAGGGCGTTTGACCTTATTTCATGCTTTCAAGGTGAGCTTAGATGGGGTCCCGTTGTGGTCACACATCGATCAGAGAGGGTGGTGCGACAATTTGGATACGTTCAGACCATTCCTCCACTACCTATGGGTGCCAGCTTGTCATTTGAGGATATCGATGACGGGTGGATGCATTACTTGGACCATCTAGCCGCAGGGGGGACAAATTTGTCTTGTGCCTGGCCAGTGTGCACCAGATTACATGGACTAGTTCTTCGGGATCTCTCATCTGTTCATCACACCCAAACATCCACCTGTCCCACAGCATGACACATACGTGGAGCCAGATATCCCTGAGGTCCCAGTGGCACCAGAAGCTGGACCTTCACATGCACCTTCTGATGTGGAGCAGCCTAGACATGCAGTGGTAAGATGACTTGCTTTAATGTTTTATTAAATGTTATTTATTTCAGTTACTGTAATTGTATATGTGTTTTTTTAATATCATAGGATGCATGCCAAGCGATTGCAGAAAGGTTGGAGCGTCTGCTCAACCTAAGGATATTAACTGTAGGCACAGAGGTACATGAGATCATGGAAGACTGCATCAGGATCGCTAGGGGGGTCACATCAAATGGAAATGTTTATGTTAGGGCGCGACGAAGGCGGCGCACGAATCAGTCATAGATGATGTTTATATCTTGTGTTTGACAACATTTTTTTTCCTAACATTTTGTATTTGTTACATTATTTTGGTTATAACTTTTATTTTATGTTTATTCTAGTAGTGTGTATCTTCTATTAGCCCAAATTGTTGTGTTCACATGAGCAAGAATAACCTATTTAGTTGAAGAACTCATGTTTGATTCTCATTGTGCACCGCGAACAGAATTAGTTTCTGACTTATGACAAAAAAAATTAAAATTGTGAAATGGATCACTTCATTCAGCCAATCTAACCTGATTGGATCAAGTTGATCCACTTCTTATACAGGCTACGGATTTGTTAGTTCAACTTAACTTGATTAGTTAACCTAAATTTTTGTAGTTATTTTTAAGTCTCAAAATAAATGGCTTATTTGATTCGTAGTTAAGCCAATTTTAACTTCTTTATCCCTTGATAATTGAATGGCTACAAAATGTTCATCCTTTTTATTTCTACTATAAAACTCAAATTGATTAAAATAAAGGTTTGAAAAAACTTATAAATTAAGTAATTAAGTAAAAAAAAAGTTCAACAATAAAAGTTAGGTTTGAAATAAAGGTTTTATTATATGACACATACCAACAAGTACATTCTTTACATAACCTTTCTTTAATTCACGAACGCGTCGATTTGTTAAGTTAAACTAGTCAGTATCACTTCCTCTAATGGAAGAACAATATGCACTTCTTGCATTGTATATGTGTTTGATTGTTGTACAACTATTGGTATTGTGCTCCTTCAACGTTAGCAGAATGTTTCTTGGTTTCACCATTGACTTGGTCATATAAGCAATAATAGTTTTCCCATCCTTAGTCAATCGCCCAGTGTATGGATATCTAACTAATGACTTGGCCAATTCATGATTATGAATCTCACACACCAACTTCACCATCCAACCTTGCCCTCCAATCACTGATTTCCCACGAAGCTTGAAGGGACACCCACATTTTCTGCTCCTAGTATCTCTTCTAACAAATTTTTTCTTCCTACACCTATACTGACCACTCTTTTCACAACCAATTAACACAAATGAACTTCTTCCTCTACTACCAGTCTGTGTGTTAGACCTCTTAATGACGACAAGAAATTCGTTTTCATGAGCAACCATTCGAGCCCACTACAAAATATCATCTCAGGTACCAAAGACCTACAACGCAACCCAGGCAATTTAAGTTTTCTACAACACATACATTTTATCAAATCACTCACAATAATGAACATTATTACCTGAGAAATATTAAAAGCTTCCGAACAATCAACATGTGGTTCATTCACACCACATTCTTGTTCATTTTAATAATTCATATCAACTTCTTCAGACATTATACTGTCATACATCCATTGATCTACGTCCATCTTAACAACAAATAAAAAATTTATACATCATACACAAGTCTACATAATCTTTTAGTGCACACCATATTATCAAAACTAAAATTCATAGTCATATATATCAATAAACAAAAACCCTATATTAGTCCCTCCATATACTTTATATTTTAATTCCATTTTAGTTCTTACCATTAAAATTTGATAAATATCATCAAAATAAATTAACTACATATATATTAGCAAGTAATACAAATAAATTTATAATTTATACCTAATTTGAACCTATATAATTAAATTATATACTTTTACTATATATAATTTGTAATAACTAAATAATTCATAATTTTCACAAAAAACTACACTATAGGGACTAAAAAAAACTATCAAACTATAGGAAACAAATCACTAATTTAACATATTAATAATTAAAATAAATAAAATTTTTGAAAACTTACAAAAAACAACAAAAAAAAAACCCATACGGATGAACTACATCCGTATGGTTTATACGGATAAACTTCATCCGTAAGTACAAACTAAAGCTTACGGATGTAGTTCATCCGTATAAACCATACGGATGAACTACATCCGTAAGAATCATATGGATGAACTACATCTGTATGTTGTACTTCGTACTTACGGATCTACTTCATCCGTATACAACTTACGGATGCACTTCATCCGTATGTAAAAAAAAAAAAACCAAATCTAATAGAACACCAGTTACCCAAAAAAGCCAGAAAAATGTGTACCTCTGACGAAATCAAACCAATAACTACAACAATCACCCATCGGTAACACTTTCACCTCCACCGAACCGCTACCTCTCTCAACAATGGAAAACAACCATGAACGGGAGAAACCAGAGCACAATGATAAAAGCATAAAACAAAAAAAAGCCACTAGCAATAGTGCCATTTAAAAGAAAAACGAGCAGGGACATTTTTACCATTTATAAAATATGTTGGGTGCACCTAGCAAGTCCCAAGCACAATTTGTTAACAGCCCAAAACTACTTGAATTAATCAAGTTTAAGAGAAAATAGTGCAATATTAAATTATGTGATCATAATATTTAAATCAAGGCTTCATAAAAAAAATGTCCAGGCCCAAAATTTGTATTTTCTCGATAGAAAGGACAATATATATATATATATATATATATATATATATATATATATATATATATATATATATATATATATATATATATATATATATATATATATATATATATATATATATATATATATATATATATATATATATTTTGTCTATGGAGAGAAAAAAAGGACCAAAAAGAAAGCAAAGGGGCATTAAATTTAGAAGCATGTGGCCTTGTCTACATGCATTGGACAGGTAGCGTAAACAAAGAAACAGCCAGCTAAAAGACAAGGGTTATTCAGCTTTTTCCTGATGGCTTCTAAGACATATCTGTATGTTCTCGTATGTTGTTATTTTTGTGTTCTTATTCTGCCATGCGCACACACACACATATATAAATCAATGAGATAGACTATTTCAATTTAATCATCAGTAGTTTTGAGTTCGAATTTTGTAATTGACATAAATTGTTTCAATTTAATCAATAATTTTGAGTTCGAATTATGTCATGTCCATGTGTGTGCATGCGGTGAATGCTTGAATATAATAGAAACAAAGTATGTGGATGGACTGACATAGATTACTATAACTTAATTAGCAATTTCAAGTTTAAATTCTAATATATGTAATTAGATTAAACACTTAAAAAAATAATTTTATAATGATTATATCCGTCTCAAACAAGATTTTCATTTCATAAAAGATACAAATGATCCATAAAAAAAATGTTGAATCATGAATGCAACATAATGGTGAGAGAGTTCATGATCAGCACATTTGTCCGGAATGATAGCGTGCTTGCTAAAGAAGAGGGTACTTCCAAACGCAAGTCAGAATTGCAAAGGGCATGTTATATGTGCCTTCTCTATCACTTTTGCTTTCAATGCATATATGGGTCTCCGACATTGCACCAGCTTTTTTTTGTTTTGGAGATCATAATTATTCGCCTCATGACTGCACATCAGAACGTACAATTCCTCCTCTCTCTCTCTTTTTTTTCACTCAATCTTTGTTGCATGATGGAATATTATTTCCTTTTGATTCATGAAACCAGCTCATAGACCCTGAAGCCACCACCACCTTAACGCATAGAATTTGTGCTCTTTTTCCTTTTTGTCTAAAGGCGTTTGCATATGAAGCGGAGGAAATAAGTTAAGTCCCATGGTTGGAATCTTTCAAATAATGGAATTGACAATTGAATTTAGTGTACAAAAGTTTAGTAACATTTGGATAGCTCAGTTCACACACACATATATATATGACATGAGGTAAAGCAAGTTCAAACTTTTTTATCTCCTCTCTCTTTATAGGCTTAAGTCCATTTTAATGATGAGTCTTCCATTTAATTAAAAGAGAAATTTGAATTTTCATATATATAATCTTTAATAAATTTTATTTAAATGGAAAATTTCAAGAATTATTTTATATGTGACATTTTATTTTAAATAATTTTAGTTAATTCTAAAACGTTTCTTTTTGGGTAAGGAGTTAACTCAAAAACTTAAACGATCCAAGTTCCAAAAGGTAAGGGACAATGGATCACCAAATTGGGCCTTTGCCTTCTACACTTCCCATTTTGCTTCTTGCACTTTCCAATGGAAGCTTAATAGACACAAATGTCCCACTCACTTTCTTTTGTCTTCTTCCTCTAGTAACGCCTATCCTCTCTCTCTTCTTTCTCCAACATCTCCAACATGCAAACAGAGACACCGCCACCATGACATCCACCATCGCACCACACGTCACCCACCAATGCACCACACACACCATTGCATCACATAACCACCAAACGCCAAAGCCCAATCACAAATATGTTCTAGACCTCCTTGTCATAGGTGATGAGTTGGGTCTCGACAATGGCGTTCGATTTCCCAGATGGTGCAAGTAGGGTCAATGTTGAAGGTGTCGATGTAGAAGTGTGATGGTGTGTGTGGTGCGGTGATGAAGGAGAGGTTGGGGTGGTGCAGTGCATATGATAAGGTTTCAAGTTAGGATAATGGGCAAAGGGGAACAAAGGGTAGTGTCCTATTATGGAATGTCATTTATCACATTCCATAATAGGTTTTGGATCACTTGTCTTTATTTCAAAATGTAATTTTTACATTTCGGAATAGGGATAAGCAATCCAAAAACCTATTATGAAATTAAAAATCGCATTCCAGAATGGAGAATTTCAAGTGAAAGGGGGTATTTCTGTTCATCAAAATCTTTTGGGAATTGCAGGAAGCAAAGGTCACCAACTTGTTATACTTGTTCTTATTAAAAGTCCATGAAAACCATCAATAAGTCGATAATCTAAGTGGTTATGGACTCAATTCCTTTAAGCAAGGTCTTGAGTTTGAGTCTTGTGAATGAAAAAAACGTGGTTGAAAGAAGAAATCTCATTAAAAATAACTAGTCAGATTCTTTGACAAAGATGAATCATTAGTCAAATTAGTGGATATTCCACACCGATATGATGGTATAAAAAAAACCCATGAAAAACAAAGTATACCTTCTACATAGCCCTAAATGTCTTTAATAAAATTATTTGATAGTATTAATATAATTTTGGTTGACTATTTTTATTTTTAAAGTGCATAAAAGTTTTTAATCATTCATAGCACAAGAACCGGGATGTTTTGGAAATTATTTTGAATTTTCTCAAGTCATCAGGGATGTAAAATATTTATTTTGGTGTTGTAAATGGTTGAAAATCGTTGAGTTTTCATTTAGATTCATAGGCCTTAAATCAGGTCAAAATGATCCAATTGGAGGTAGAAGATGATGAACAATAGAAGATAATAAGGGTTTTGTTGCGTCTATTTGAAGCAGGGATGATGTTTTTTTTTTTTTTCAGTAAAAAAAATTAAAAAGAGTCTATCTTTATCATGTTATATATATGAGATATGTTTTTTTGGTACGTATCACATTCCTGATTGTATATTGTAAATTGTGGAGTTACACAAGATTCATATTCAAGTTTGTACGAGAATCACGTAATGGTTAACTATGATAACATGCAATATAGTAAATTTTCCTAAGGAAACTCAATGTAATTTTTCATAATCCATCATGGTGAAATGATTAAATTTGTCTATTATGCAGTTTCAATTTTTTAGCAATAACTTAATTTTGTCAATTTTTTTCTAAAATAATTCCAATTATTTAGTATATTCATTACTTTTTTTTCACATGTCTTTTATTTATCTACTTCATTTCACCCAATTTTGAAGTTTACTATTATGTTGGCTCCTGAGGAAAATCGAGGAGGTCTGGTAGACTGGTATTTTCTTCCCTGGTCATGGAGTGATAGAATCAATCGTAAAGACAATAAATAATAATAATAATAATAAAAAAATAGGAACGTGTGTGCGGTATCCATGTGAAGTTTTCAGCCAGAAAAAAAAAAAAAAAACACTACACTCTAAGCAATAATAAATAAATAAATAAAAAAATAATCCAGAAATGCGCGACAAAGAGGGAGGAGGGTGTCCGAACGAACGCGCGGTGAGTAGTTGAATGAATAATCGAAAGCGGTTTTGATAACGTAACGTAACGTTTTGTGGTTAACTCCGTACCGTTCCAATGGCGGAAACCTCTGCTGCTGCAATATGCTTCTCCACATTCAGATTCTCTTTCGCTCCGTCCCGTTCTCCTTCCAAGACCTTCTTCTTCAACAACTCGTTCCCTTTCTCTCCTTCTTCCGCACCGCGTCTTCTCCATTTCGCTCCCAAAGCCTCCCCCTCCGGTAACATCTCCGGCGACGATTCCTTCGGTTTTTTCCCTTGGTCCGATCCCGACAATGGTACGCTCTTCCTTTTTCCCTGAATTTCTAACGCTGCTGATTGATTGTGGAATTAGAAAATTGGAGTTCCTTTTCAATTTTTTCGACTTTAAGCACTGCAATTGGAATTTGATTCTCTGCTTGTTGTCTTCAAATAGAGTAGAGTGGAGATTCACATTACTTGATCCACAATCATGTCGAAATAACAGTTAACGTGGTTTTAGCTAAATGCTCACATGTTTGCTTCCAGGTTGAGGCAATTTTCAGGTTGATTAAAATTTTTATAACCTAACTTGCTTTTAGAATAAAAATATTAGAACCTAAATCATGTCACTTTAAAATCAATTTTAACCATACATGTTGTGGCATTGTTGACTGATAACCTTATCCTTTAATCATGTGGTCAGGTTAGAGTGTGTATGGAAATACATCTACCTGGGGAGTTCAGCCTCTTAATGAATTTCAGTACCTTGATACTAGTCTTGGATTAGTCTTGGATTTCGGTCAATTGATACCCTGGGTTCACCCAAAAAGGAGAATCACGTCACTTTAAAATCAATTTTTGCAAATACTCCATGTAACTCACCCAAACAAACACTTAATGTTTAAAGTAAAAATCTGTAGCCTTTTTTCGTTGTTTCAATTAGATATTTTTTGTGAGTGTGGATTTGATGCTTTTAGGATTTGAAGCATATTCTGTCCTACTTGATCGTTAGTTGAGATGATTTTTGTCCGAATGTCTGCATTTTTAAGGCAAATCTTTGCTTGAATAATGTCAAGGTTCAGAAATTATTTAAGCCTTCGTGCTGTCACTTGTTTATATTCTGAGTTGCCTCCCTTTATGCTTGTGACTTCTCAGAAATTCAATGGATTCCTGAGGAGAGAATTACATTGTTCACTGCTGATGGATTGATCCAGATTGGAGGCTCCATGATTCCTCGCCGTGTCAGCTCTTCAGATGTATGATTTTATCATGATTGTTTTCATATTGCTTTCAGTTTACAAGTTAACATCTAAAATGTAGAGGGTGTTTAAATGTGCCGCTGGTTATGTTTAGTCCATATGCGTTTGGCTCTAAAATCTTGATTTATTTGAAGAAGATCATACAAATTCTTTTTTTGGTAAGTGATAACTGATAACTTTAACTCATGTTTCAGAATTTCACACAAAAACTTTTTGGAGTTTAAACAAACAAAGCACATGTCCACCTGAAACTTATGTTGAAAATTTAGTTCCATTAAAAGAGGGGGAGGACTGCATTATTTAAGGGGCTTTGATACTATGTCAAGAAATCAACTAGCTTAAAAGCTTAAACTGTTATATGTGAAAGTCTAACATGCTTCTTATCGTGATTTTAAGGTTTTCATTTGGTGCTTGCTACTTGTGGTATGTTTTTGCATAATATAACAGAGTTAGACTCTTTGCCCTGTCACTTCTCATGTTAAGAAGTATCTTGGTCTTTTATGTGGAATACTTGGCATCATAGAATCAGCTTCTAAGCCAAAGAAGCAAAGAGTCAAAGACACACTATGCCCTTTTTTGAACCTTTCTCATCTTTGATCCATGCTTCATCTGGTTTATAGTCCATGTCCATGTTATGTGATGTTTTTTTATATTGGCTAATCATATCGTTATGCTTTCCAGAAGAAGCTAGCGAAATCCAAAACTGCTCAAAAGTTTCAACGATTTCAAGAGAGTAATTACATGGATCCCAATCAAGGCCTTTGTCTGGGTGCACTCTTTGATATCGCAGCTACTAATGTAAGTAGTCAGTCTTTTAACTAAATCTCCTTAGTTATCCTTGTCCATTTCATAAATATGACTTACCCTCTTTTTAGGGACTTGATATGGGCAGAAGACTTTGTATTTTTGGATTCTGCCGTTCCATTGAGATGCTTAGTGATGTGGTGGAAGACACTGTTTTAGAGCATGGTGGAGAGGTAGGCTATACTTTTTTTTTCTTTCTATAAAGCTATTGTCCTCTGGTTCTTACTATATATGAAGAAAGTTCAATCGAAATTGGAAACCAATGTTAAAATTTCATGAGATGTTCTGCTTATGAAACTGCCTTGTCAGAGGATAATCTCCACAGAATAATCATTAACTTCCAATATACTGATTGTCTTTAAATATACCAATTCTTTTCAGATCAACTTTCAATCCTTAGCATCTTGTTGAAGTGAAAGAATAAGTTACACAAATATAGAAATTTGAATTGGAAGACCATTCTCCTTCCAATAACAATCATTAACTGGATCTAGACTTGGGCTTGTCATTGAAAGTTGTATTTGCCCATTTTCTCTTGGTTTTATTAACTAACATATTAACGGGTAACTGGAATTTTTATGGCTAATTTCATTCATGTCTGGAAGATGCCGCAACTTAGTTAGGTTGGTTGATAGTACCACCTATTGAGGGGTCATGTTTGGTGAAATGCATAGACGTAGAAGCATTTACTTAATAACTTTCCCATTGATGTGTCACATTATCCAGATTTTTTCTTCTAATATCATGTGAACCCAAATTTCTGAATACTAGAACCAATCTTATATGGCAGATTATTGCGGCGGAGAAGGCAAGCAAAGGTGATTTACACGAAAAGCTAACGATGACTGTTGCAGTGCCATTATTATGGGGGGTTCCTCCAGCTTCTGAGACACTTCACCTAGCTGTTAAAAGTGGTGGAGGGATTGTAGAGAAGGTCTATTGGCAATGGGACTTTCTGTAAATACACATTTTAGTCCCCCGCCCCCCTAACCATTATTTCTGCACTCTGTACATAAAATTGTATCTCTGTATATGCACATAAAAAATTAATGTCATTGTATCTCTATACTTGTACAATAAACTAATGTCATAACAGTATAAAATTGTACGTTCATTTGGTCACAATGAACAGCTAGTTCTTGCATTCTCAACATTGAACTTGAAATTTGACTCTAAAAAATTATTTGAATACATCTGCCCATAAGTGAAAAGTCCAATGGGTTTGTAGAGTAGGCGAAAACCAGGGCAATCAACAACCAATTCAAATGGAATTTGGAATTATAGAACTAGATGCTTAAGCTGTTGGAAAGGAGTGAAGTGCTTTAATTCATCTCTTAATGTGAGTTTTTCTTTTTCTCTCCTGTTATTATTAGGCCTGTCAAACGGATTAATTGAATAATCTTCCCAAATTTTAAAAAATGGATTAAAAATCCATTAATCTATTTATGATTCATTAAAAAATCATTACAAAAAATTATTCCGTTTATGATTCATTTAATAAAAATCATCTAATCCATTTATTAATATTTTATTTTATGAATAAATATTCAATTCATCTATAAAATTATTTTTTTAAAAGTTAAATACTTTTTATAATTATTTCAAATTACTTTCATCCATTCACAAACTTTTTTTGGATCCGTTCAAGTCAAGTTTGACTAAACCTATTATTGGAACACCAAGAAGATCTAGCTCTATTGCTGGTATCAGGTGGTACTGTGTTTAATTTCTATGAATATAAAAGAAAATCACTTTGGAACCAACCAAAATACTAATTTATAATGTCAAATTAAGTAGTCTATTGAATTTGAAAATAAGACAAGATGGATTGTTATCCTTTCATTTAATAATGTTCATCCAATCTAATTCATGTCTTTTTTTTTTTAACAGAAAAAATTAGATTAAATTTTTCATAGATAGACTTAATGGATCATAGACAAACGGAATTTTTTCCCATTTCTAGTTTTTATTACTTTGTGGGGGATGTGATTATGCTATTGATCACGAGCCAATTGCTTTGCGCAACTAGCAAATTGATAATACACCCAACATTTTTTTTATTTTTTCCAAAATTGTCCCTAGTAAACTTATGGATTCGTAATCTATAAACTTGTGATTCGTAATTTGCAAGCTTACTGATCGGCAATCTATATGTTCATATGAATTGCATATTTTTTTAAAAATAAATTAATAACTCATCCAAGATTCAAACTTGTGGTTTTCATATTATTAACACAATGCTTTCACCAACTGAACTAATAAGATAATTATATTATAAAATAATTAATGTTGCTATATATAACACTAAATTTTTTAATATATATTTAATGTACATGTAAATTTACATAATTAATTTTGTAACAAATAATTTTGTTCTAATATATTTAATACACCAAAATTAATTGTCACAAAATTTATTATGTAAATTTACATGTGCATTAAATATACATTATAAATTTTAATGTTATAGATATCAAAATTAATTATTTTATAACATAATTGGTCTATTAGTTTAATTGGTTAGAATGTTGTGTTAATAACCAGTTGTGTTAGTAACCTAAAAGTTATATGTTTGAATCATGCATGAATCTTTAATTTTAAATTAATTCATAAAATATTTTTTTAAAAAAAACTAAGATAAATCTATATGGGTCCATATGGATTATGGATCCGTAAATTTGCTAGAGATAATTTTGGAAATAATAGAAAATGTTAGGTGCACAAAAAAAAAGCGTTTGGTGCGCAAAGCAATTACCTTATCAGAGGGTTCGTTTCGGCCTCATTTATTCAACCCATAAACTTTGTTGGTCATTTATTATTATAGACGATTTGCATGCAGGAAAACGACTTTCTTGCGGCAGTAATAGCATATATAGCCACATTTTAAGAAAAACAAATTATTCTATCTATTTTAAAATTATAGACGAAGTATGCTGATATTTGTATGACTTATGCTTGAAAAGCTTTAAAAAAAATATTTCTTCTCATTTTTATATAAGCTACAATTTTTTATTTTTTTTATTTTTGGATCAGATACGCTGTAAGTGTCTTCTAACTTACTGAATTAAAAATTAATTTTATCCGTGGTGTATAGTCATTTTTGGGCCAATAAAACTTTACATACGATAATAATTAAATACATATTTTTCTATTAAATAAACTGACTCATGTGTAAACGCACCAAAATTTTACAGTATTATATCAACCATTTAGGTTATAAACTATATTTTTTTAATTTTTTAGTAAAGAACAAGCATACTATTATTAGATAAAGTACATAATTAGTTCATTGACAATTATTTTCTTAAAATAATTTGCCCCAACAAGCAAGTAAACGATTTATTTACGCAAATCGAACATATACATTTTTCTTGATAGCATTCGAACATATAAAAGTAAACCTTCACAATGCTTGTCTTTTTTTAGGGACAATCGGTTGGGCTGATGGAATGGCTGAGAAATGTTTGGATGGGATTTTTTTGTAAGGTCAGACGGGCTGTGCCTAACTGATTTTTAAATTTTGATAAGGCCATAATAGGATTAAGTTTGACTTTGGATATGGGGATGGTTTCTTAATAATAAATAAATCGAGTAAGGTTATGGTTATTATGCGAGAGATATTTTAGTTAATTTTTAATTTTTTTATTAGTTAAAAAATTTATTTATTTATTTGATAAATAATCTTTTTAATAATTTTTAGTATTTTTTTAAATGTTATTTAAAGTAGTATTTTTTAAAATATTAGCTTTTAATTTTTAATTTTTTATATTTTTTTATCCTTAATATATTTATTATTGTTGACCTTTTTTAAATAAATTATAATTTTACAGTTTTTTTTGTTTTTTTTACTCATTCACCTTTTCATACATTAGACTTATTAATATTCATCTATCTCTTTTCTTTCTCTAATGTGTAGACCCTCGTTTTGTTTTTCAATGTACATATTCACTTTTTTTTCCAAGGAATGGTATTATATTTTTAATTTGATGATTAAACTATTTTTTTTTATTAATTTAGCATTATAAATCAAGGCATTTATAATGATAGATGGTAGGGTTTTTTTTTAATTATATTTTACATTTTTTATGTTAGATTATTTATTTTAACCATTGTACTACTTATAAGTATTACACTAAATAACATAATAAAAATATAATGTCTACTCAAGTGGATTTTCTTATATTATTTTAAACATGATTAAAAATATTTTTGAAATAGTATAAGATTAATAGTAGAATATTTAACATGAAAAAATATAACATAAAATAATAGAATATAAATATGTCTATTTTTGTCATTATACATTTTTCAGTTACTTTAATCGTTAATTTTATCGAATACTTATAATTTAATAAGTTAATTTTTCAACTTTCAACTAGTTTTTTAACTAGTTTTGTCAAAAATTAATCTTTAAAAAATCAATTTATTAAATTTTTACCATTTTTATTTAAGTTCGTAATTCTTAAACCTAATCACTTATTGTTATTTTGATCACTAAATATATGTTGATATTATTAAATTTCTTGTATTGTACATTACTATGCACATACAAGACTAAAATAATAATTTACTCTTAATAAACTTGTAGGATTTACTAGCTATTTTTTTTGTTCTTGATCTTTCTTAGAATTTTACTATTGCTCCTTGATTAAAGTCTTTGATTTTTTTCTTTCTTATCAATCTTCACAACTGCAAAAAAGACATTTAACAACGGTTAATAGAAGAATAAACCATCTTTACATTAAACGTCATTGAAAGTTGAAATATTTAATGACGTTTATAAAACAACCATCGTAGAAAAGTCAAATTTTCTAAAACAATTATTTGCTAACAATCGGTTGTTAGCAAACAACCGTCTTAGAAAGTCCATGTTCTAAGACGATTTTCACCCAAGACCTGCTTTAGAATGTCCACTTTCTAATACGGTTCTTGGCTAACAACCGTCTTAGGATACTTTCTAAGACGGTGCCAGATAAGAACCGTATTAGAAAATGTATTTTCTAAGACAGTTGTTAGCTAAGACCCATCTTAGAAAGTGAACATTCTAAGACGGTTAGTTAAGACCCATCTTTGGGGTGAATTTCTTACTCGAAGGAAAAAGAAGATTAACAAAACATTCATTATAACTTCTGAAGAATATAGTATTGAATATGATTTTAATAAATTATTAGAAAAATCCATACCTTGGTGACTTAATTGAGAGGCCATGTACAACAATCAATCATGGAGTCCACCAGGTTAAGAATCCACTCAAGCTACTACCAGACCTGCTTGGAATAGCTTGGATCATATAGGTTGGATCTGTAAAAGAGAAAAGACAAGGCATTACACTTTCAGCCATTGATCCTTTCAGTGTGTCTACACACATCATTGCAAGAACTTTTAATCTTTACAAACCCATGTATTTGAGAGTTACGGGCAGGGTCTTCTGTGCAATATAATCTTCAGTGTGTCCCTTATGAATATCTCCAAAAGTATGGATAACTTTCCTGCACGAAATTATTGAAGGCATAAATTTCATATGCTAGGAATCTAACTTTTAGCCAAGATAATTATATGCAACTAAGGAAGAAATATAGGGCAGCAACAAAGGGGCAGGAACCCATTAACATAATTTGTGTAGCATGACATGAATTAATTATCTCAGACCAAAACACGGGAAAAGAGAAAACAATTATTTTTCAATGTTCAATTATCCACATGCATCCACAATTGCATATGCCATAATATACACATCTAAATCCCACACCAATACGACCACAACTCAAGGGATCAAAGATAGCATGAGAATGCACCTTTGCATCAATGCAACAACATTGATTGACTTAAAGATATTCTCAGTTAGTTTTCTCCAAGAAAGAAGCCAAAAAGTAAACTGTCATTGCTAAATGTAGACAATTAATTTTGACTTTGAAAAGCAAAAAAAGGGCGCCAATATACAAACCTTGCAGAAAGGTCGTAGGCATTGGTAATTTTAGCCATACCTGTTTGACATCCACCCTGACAATAAAGATATGTGATATCAAATATATTATCATATTCATATATCATTTCCAGAAAGCTGCCTCTTGGCACAACATTCTATGAATTATAGAACCACAATTCATAGAGCAAAGCTCCACTCTTAGCTCAATTTCCCAACTAAACCATTATCTCATAAGAAATTCAACAGAAAATATAACGATCGCTAAATTTATAAGCTCAAATGTTATCAACATCAAGCACATAACATTACATTTTGGCAACAAAAAAAATTATAAGAACTATACCAAAGTTGCACATTCTTCTACAAGACCAGGTCCAACTATAGCATGCAATCCAGAGCTGCTCACCATCAATCCACCTCGAACAAGTATCAAAAGTAACAACAGAGTCCCCACTGTCATTTGGCAATCCAGCCCGAGATGTGGCTGAATTTGAAGTGGCCACGGGCCCATACATTTCAGGGACTCTTATCAACAACACCTAATACGCTTTCCAAGTCCTAAAATCACTACAATTGCAAATCAAAAATCCAAAATTTCACACCTCATAAGTTATTCAATTACCACAACCTCAACAATAAGAACCCTCCTTTCAAACAAAAAAACAACTATACATGAGATTCCAAATTAAAATTCAAGGGTAACCCATTTCTTCAACTATCATTTGTGATAGCTAGGAAGAAAATGCAATAACAAATAACAAAAATTGGAATCTCAATTATAAAGTTAAAATGAAGAGGGAAACCTAATCAGATTATTTTCCTATAGAAGAAAATGAGATTGTCAAACTTAACATGTTTTGCAAATAATCATCCTACAAGGTCAAAATGATATTCAAAAACCAGCAGTGAAAAAATTGGCAAATATTAATATAGAACATATTTTGTATAGTGTAATTTGTATCAAGTGTAATGATTTATCAAAGACTTTTATATATTATTTTCATTATATTATTAGAAGTATTTATTTTCTTTGTCAATTAAATAATTTTTATCAAAAAACTTGATCAACTATTTTCATAAAAGTCTTCTTTTCAAACATGTTTATGCCTTTAACAAAAACTCGAATCTAAGACTTTATTTAAAGATATTGAATTTAATTTATGTTACTTGACAAATTTATATTGTAGATTTCAATAACACTTATTTTTTTTCTATATATCTTTTCCTATCCAACTATAACTCCTGCTATAATCACAAATATCTCTTATTATGCTTTTCATTTCCCTCCTTAAGTGTTGAATACAGTTTGAGTTTGGTTTCCCAATTTTTCCCTCTGAAAATTTAAAAGTCTGCCTCCCCTCTAACATTCTAGCATGCTTTCACCACCCAAAACATTTTCATACATTCATTTTACTTTTTGTTTTTCTATTCCTTAATTTCCCAAGGGAGAGAGACAGAAAACTGGACCATCAATGAGATATATAACATAAAAAGCTGCAAAGCTTCCATAACCATTTCTTTACCAAATTTTCCTTCTAAGAAAAAAGCATATTAATGATAATGTCTTTTCCCATTTTCTTCTTTACTCTTCTACCTTTACTATTCCACTATTCTCGTTGCACCACCGTTATAGTTGATGGGTCTTCAGAATGGAAGAACCCCACAGTTCACATTGGAGATTCCATCAGTGAGTACTACACTACTACTAATAGTATCCCAGAAATGAAAAAAAAAAAGCAATTGGAATCTTTGTAATAAGTATTCTTTAACACTAGCAACTAACATTATTCTCTGATTTGCCTCTGTTTCAATTTTCAATCACAAGCAACACTACAACATCTACATTTTCAAGAACTAGAAAGCCTTTGATCTTTACAATTTCACACAAGCAACTCTTCTCACCAACCCCAACATTGCTTCCTACACGGTAAGGCCTTTCAAAACTTTTCATCTGGGTGCTTTGTAAGTTCTTTCAAAACCATTGATTTTGAAAAAAAAAATGAAATTGTTATATCCACTTGTCATAATTCTATGAGTAAAACTCATATGTAGTTACGTAAATATTTTGTATACTATTCTCTTATCAGAATTGAAGTTTCATTTGGATAACCTATATTTTGATATTTGATATAAAGTTTTAAACTTTTATCATGAGAGCTATCAAGATTAAAAAATAAAAACCATTAAAATAAAAATAACTACAAATAAGTTGGCTTAATCATATTAATCTTATCTTGTAATACTTTATAAAGAAAATAATATACAAAAAAAATCAATATATCTAACATCTTAAAATATAAGATAAATTAAATAAGAAAATTCTTGAAAAATTAAACATTTTGTGTCATTGTTTTCTTATACCAATTATATGTTAATGTTGTTAGTGGCATCCATCACGACTTGGTTTCTTCTACTTTAGCTTCAATGATGGGTCCCTCAAAGCATGCCAAGCTTCTCAGAAGCTAGCAATTAAGGTCATCACTTCAGTAGCAACAACAACCACACCACATGCTTCAGCAATGCCTCCTGCTCCATTTTCTGATGAAGTGTCACCATCTCCTCTATTTCCATGGCATTACAATAATCCTCTGCATGCAGCTTCACCTGGTCCTTCACCTTCAACAAGTGTGACAGCTCCAATGGTGCCATATAAAAGTAGTTGCATGCCCTTTATTAGCAGTAACCCTGCAGTTCCTCTTCCCACTGATGAAGTTGACTCTGCTTCTTCTATACACCCTCTTCCCACCTCGTGGTCATGAACTATAGGTCTATCTCTCTCTCTCTTTTAATACATTCTTTTCTTATTCTCTCCTCCATTTATTTGATAAAATTCATGTTTCCATCTAAATAATAAATGAATAAAAGAAAATATAGGACTCCAATCTGTTAGTAGAATTAACATAAGTTCTATCAAAAAGGTTTTAATCAATAATTTGCAACTATAATTATGATAGCAACTTGAAGGTTTTTGGAGTATTTAAGAACATAATTGAGGTCGCATCAATCATATTTATTCCTAATTTTTCATAAAGATCATGATAAAATGTCAATTATGACCACAATTTAAAACTATTTTTGAATGATAAAAATAATAGTAAAACAAATATTGTTATCAGTATTTCTCATCTCACTCTATTTTTTATATTTGTCAACGTATAGTTTTCTAACTTGATTGTAGAAACTTGACAATATTATAGAATATTTGTTGGTTTTCTGTTTATGTTAGTATACTTGAACATTAATGTTCTTTGTGCATGATAAATGTGCTAATTACTATTAATGTTCTCTCGCTTCTCTTGCTCCTTCCAATTCTGCTTTTCTTAATCCATTTACCAATTTTTACTCTTCTATGCTAGCATGATTCTTTACTTGCCTCTTGATCCTTAAAACTTCATTTGCATTTTTGTTTTCTTCCTCCAAAATGAAACTAGGGAAAAGTCTCCTAATGTTTTTATAGTTTATTCCCTATATTATAGGCATTTACTAGTCTGCTAACATAAACCATTGTATTTCATTGACTAATAACTCTAACTAACTAAGGGTATCTATCATTCTTCAATTAGGCTTCTCTGAGTATATAAATGTATAATGGGCAAAATAAATAACCACTGAACATATATTACAAGCAATATGTGATCAAGATTTTGAAAGGGTTAAGGAAAATTATGAATGACCACATTTTGTTAATGGCTGGTGCTAGGTGCACCCAACATTATTGCTGGTGCACCCAACATTTTTCAAAAATGCCAAAATTTCCCTTGTGTCTTCTTTTTCCTTTTAAAAGTTGTTTTATATTTTAAAAACGACACCAACCATTTTTACACAGTTCTTCTTCTTCGTTTTCTCTCTTCGGTGCGCAGTGCTTTGCCGTATTTTCTTCATTTCGTTGTGATCGTTTAGGTTCGGTGAAGGTGAAGGTGAAGGTGTCGGTGTTCATTGTTGCGGTGGTTGGTTCGTCGTCTGCAGCATACGAGGTACGCATTTATGCTGGGTGTATGTGAGGGTGGTCCGTAAGTCGTTTAGATCAAGTTGATCTGTAAGGTTGATATGGATCAACTTGATCCGTATGTTGATTTTACTTCTACAGATCAAGTTGATTCGTAAGCTTATTGTGGATCAAGTTGATCCGTATACAACTACTTTCATGCGTAACCTTTGCGGATCATCTCTAACACTATTATGGATCATCTCATTCCTAACATTTGTCTACTGCGGATCAACTCAAAGGCTATGTGGATCATCTACAGCTAACCTATGTTTATTGCGAAACAACGAAAAGGCTATGCGACCTATGTCTAGTGGGGATCAACTCAAAGCCTATGCAGATCAAAAGAAGCCATACAAAATGTACACCAATCACAATGGAAACAGAAACGCACCACGGGGAGGGAGAACACAACTTACCTCGACAATGCCGACGAAATGCGCAAAACCAAGGGGACTGAAGAAGAAGGCACCACCATGCGTGCAAAATCAATGGGGATGAAGAAGAACGACATAGTGGCATGAAGGAGAAGGGTTGGGCTGCTAAAGAAGTGCTGAAGAAGAAGAAGAAGAACGGGCGGAAGAAGGAGAAAACGCAGTCACAGCGTGAAAATGGGCTACTGGGTGCGCAAAATATTTTTAAATAAATCAAGGGGCATTTTTGTCTTTTACTCTTAAGTGCTGGGTGCACCAGCAATAATGTTGGGTGCACCTAGCATCTCCCTTTGTTAATTAGTTTCCAATAGTTGTATAATGAAGCAAAATTAATTATATAGTATTCTTTCAATAATATTCACTTATCAAATCAAGAGACGTGGACTTGTTCAGATAGCTTTTAAGAATTTCTCTCTTGAAAATACAAAACTTTCTCCATTAAAGCTCTAAAAAATTCTTGTATTATTATAATTAAGGTGAAGAAGAACACAAAAAAAAAACATATTAACTGTTTAACTCATCCACCAATATCTAATACAACACAACACAAAAAAAAAATTGTTTCCTCTTGTATTATTATAAATAGGGTGAAGAACAACAATACACAAACCACACCTTGGTGCGTGTTACTACGGGAGAAGAACAACAATAATTTTCTAAAAGGATTAGCAAGATAACCCTAGACCTATATAATAAACCCCATTTACAATTCAAACTATAGTTCTTGCAAAGAATTCTTTAGATGATCAAATGTTAGACAATTCTAGATTCATTTTGTCCCATATTGTGACCCAATAATCTTGCACCCTATAGTTTACTGACAACAAATTCTTCATAAGGTACACGAACGAGAAAGTAAATAAACAAATATGGGAGACAATGAGACAATGAAATGATGAAAAATGGGTAAGCTATAAAAGTTGGGGTCAAGCTCTGTACATACCACTTGTGTAACCGCACACGTGACGTCGCGAGGGAGGGCTTCATTGAAGGGAACTAAGCGCTTCGACTACCTCACACGTGATTCGAAACATAGCTCTTCACCGAGGGAAGGCAAACTTGTTGACGGAGGGCGGCCGGGGAAGTTCGAGAGAGCTCAAGAGGGAGTAAGGCTAGTTTTTTGGTTGCGCGCGACAATGTTGTTCTTCGCGAGGTAGGGCTTTTAAATTCTTTGGAGAATGACGACAGTTTTTTACTAAAACCCTTTGTAATTTTTATGTCATATAATTACAGGATTGCCACCAAGACACATTTTAAGGCATTTTTCAATAACCGTCTTAGAATGTGCTTCGTAAAATACATTTTTCAGTAGGATAATTACAAAAATGCCACCGACTCATTTTCTAAGGTAGTTCCACAAAGAATCGTCGTAGAATAACTATCGTAAAAACACATATTTCTAGTAGTGCTTATTGTTAAGTAATAATGTTAATGGATGATGTAACAATAATGCTAACAACCTAATGACTTGTCATATTATCAAGAAGTTTGTCACGATAATTATGTGAATTTTCTAGATTAATTATATTTTTAATCTCTCATTAATTTAGAATAGTTGATTACTCAAACTAGTTGATTAGAAATTAACAATATAATTTACCAAAAATATTACATATGATTATTTTATCAAATTTATTGATTATTTGACAAATTATTGAATTGCTAACATCATTGTTACGTAATGAATTAATGTTATTACTTGATAATAAAGACTAAAATTGATAATAAAAAAAATTAACCAGTCAAATTTTAGATTAAAAAAAGAAATAAAAAAGTTTATGAATTAAAAAAATAGTAAACCTAAATCCTTACTGTGATATTTATTACTTACTGACAAGTAATATGATCTTTACAATATTGTATGGAAAATATTAGTGACATATGTCTGACGAACTTGATATAAACTTTATCTATTATAGTGTTAACTGATGAATATTCAATTTTATTTCATTACACAAAATTACATCAATAATATTTATAGGCAAACAAGTAACTTTTGGTGAGTATTCCTAATACCGGTCATTACCGGTGATAATTTTATAATCTCAATTCTTCACTGTTAATTTATGGTCTAGGTTCTTTATCTTTAAATCTTCCTTTCAATTATAATCCACTCAAGATGAAATTTATTTTACTACTTGGTTAGTTTGATATCAACAATTTTTGTAATTTAATTTTTATTTAAAAATACCAATTATTTAAATTGTATTTAAATTTTGTTATTTATTTTTAAATTAATTTTCTTAGCAATTATTTTTTTATTATCGGGAAATAGCTCAAATAATCACCAAAAGACTTTCATGATTTACCTTTTGGATGCCTTGTAGTTATCATGGTTGTCCGTCTGAAGTTTGTATTTGGATCCTCTGCAAAGGTGATGCTTCTGTAGTGGTGATCTTGACCATTGAATTTACATCTGATGGTTGTTGATGACAAAAATATTTTTATAGTTAAGCTTCTTATGGATCACACACTAAATGTTGGGACATATTTAGTGTTTCAGAAAACTTTTTTCATTGTAATTTTTTTTATCTCCTTATGTTCATGTAGGCCGTAGCATTGTTGTTTTTTTTCTCGCTTTCCTATCCGTCGCCAAAAGGAAATGTTCCTTTTACTTTAAGCCCTATTTGAAAAGTAAAAATATCTTTGTTTCAATTTTTTTTCTTAATTTAAGTTTGTTTAGTAATAGAGGAGATTATGAGTATCACATACGAAACATGTGCATCAATTAACATGGTATTTTAACTTAACTACTAATTAATCTTGAATCCAAATCTTAAATATGTAATAATGTTAAATACTCAAAATAAGAATTTTGTTACTCATAATTATTCTATCCAACTCAGAGAGAAAGAAGGGATAATCATAGTGCTTTGATAATAATAATAATAATGTTCGTGTTAAAAGATGGCCGAAACTTCTACTCCTTTCGTCGAAAGATCATTTTCATCTTCTTTTTTTTCACTTAGTTCGAATGGTGTTATTTGAAGGAATACCTATAAAAGGTACTTTGACGCTCAAACAAGAGTTTATCTTAGAACAATAAATATGTCTTTTATGAACAATTATCTTTACCTAGGGATCTAACCTTTTTGTACTAATGTTGTTGGGCCTTGGACTCTTGGGCCTAAGCACAATGATTACCATCTAGGTAATACACCATCTAATCCGGCTTAGGTGGCTTAACCCCCTGATTATTATTATTTATTTAAGTGTGGTAATATGTCTTTTAAGGGATCACAAATACTTGGTGTCTTGACCAAATACCTACTTGATGCATTACTTTTGTCATTTTGTGGGGGTTAAATAGGTACACAGTGTCCTACCCAAATATTTATCCGGTATAAATAATGATCTTGGTGATAAAAGTGACAATGATAATGATAACAATAATAACATGACAATTATAATTAAAATGTGTGGAATGATTATGACAACGACGATGATTGCAATAGTGAGAATGACAATGATAATAGTTGTAATAATAATAATTATTACGGTGATAATAATGATAATAATAGTGACAAAAATAATAAGAAGAATAATTATAATTGTGATAAAGGCGATGAAAATGGTTATTATATATTTTTTAAGCTTAAATACATTTTTAATTTTTGTAATTCATTTTTTTTGTTTTTTTTTCATTACAAAATTGTTTATTTATTTTTTAGTTCTTGCAAATTATGTTTATTTTATTTTTAGTCTTTAAAACATTTTAGATAATATTTTTTCATTAATATATTTAAACTTATTTTTTATTATTTACTTTCATGATTAAATGTAACAAATGAAAACCTAAAGACTATAAAAATAATTCTATAAGGATAAAAAACAAATACTGAATTGTAAGTAATACAAATATATTTAAACATGAATTCAAATACTACTAAATATTGAAGAATACAATGATTGACCTACTATAGGAAATAAATATCAAATAATCGTGGAGGACACGATAAAAAAAAAAAACAATTATGAGTGTGGGTAAATGTAAAAAAAAGAAAACAATTTTTGATTGGCTGACTCTCATTATCTCTACAACAACTATTAGAAGAAGAAAAATAACAGCTAATTCTTTAAAGACTTCTTTCTCCTCGTGTTCAGAGAAATATGAAAGCTGAAAACATGTTGGAAAATTAATTCCATAAAAGAAGATCTCAGTCAAACGGGATTTTCTAGGGGGGAGGGAGTAAACAGTGCTTTTTTGACATTTATACATTCACTTGCATTACATGTTAGTAGAATAATAAACACGTTTCGCCTTTGTGTTAAGACTTTACGACATTTAGCTGTATTTTCCGTGTCTATTATATGATGCCAGTTGCTAGCAAGTGTTGTTGGTCTAATCTCGTGGGAATATAAATGCAAACAAAATTGGTGAAGAGGTCAATGCATGCTTTTGGCTTCAACTTTTCAATCAGTTATTTCCTTGGAAAATTAAACTAATAATTAATACTTTATTCTAAACAAATGAGTACAAGCCACCAACCAATGACTTATCCAAGGCACTATTATCTTATGGTCATATATTTTTGGAGCCTCTTGGCTAATCTCCCATATAATGATTCTTTCTTAGATGCATCACGTAATACATGCTTTAATTAAATACTATCTTTTAAATCTTTGTCCCCCTCGTTGGATTTGTTTATTATTGTCTCACTTTCAATTCAATATTTATGGACTATATTGCTTGCGTTTCCTTATAACCCGATGGTTTTTTAAAAATGTTTAAATGAGGACAATGTGTGTGTCTTAAATTGATAATCTAACCGTAAATAATTGAGGAATATATCAAACCAAGGATTATGCTGCATACTTACAACCTAACTTAATTATTAAATTGAGAAATTCTGCCTAGACAAAGCATGTTTTCCTCATAGACATGTCTTAATTCGAAGTTCTATATTGGTCATGCTTTGATTATATAAAAAAAAATACAAATTACATCATATATCTTTTATGAGAAGTAATTATGCTCAAATTAGGTATATAAACAGTAAAACTCTTTAAAAAAATACAGCCACATATCCAAAAAAAAAAAACTTGAGATTGTTGATTAAATTAAAATAACAACTTCAAGCCAATTAATCAACATGTTTGATGGTTTCAATTGTGTCAGCTTAACAATATATATGAAAAAATAGCGTGACATATAATGGAAAAAGTCTTAAATAAGCACAAATAATATAAAAATCTGAAGAATATGTGATTATTAATATATTAGATTTCAATTTTGACAAATTATATTAGTTTTGCATTTAGCTAGATTTAAAATCAATCTAATCTTTTTTCTTTTCCAATTAGTCTACTATAGATTGCTTCACTTGATCTTTTTGTTTTGTCTGAATTAGTTTAATTTTGAATACTTCCACGCCATTGATCATTTTATAAGCAAGTTTCACATGGCTGCGACCCAGTGATTTTCTTATTATATTGTTTTGCTAGGTCAGTTATAAATTAATTTAAAAAAAAAGTCCAAAAGATTTAGATAGGGCAACTAAAAAAAGATTTAGATAAGGACTCGCCTCATTTAATAACCGTTGAATGATTTTCTTTTTATTAGTAAACCCGTCCCTGAAATTAAAAATGCTAGCGATAAACTTTTCAATGCTGTTGGTCAAGATTATTAAAGACTGATAGGTCTAACTTTTTATTTAATGGGTTTCTCTCCATTTTATAATTTTTAATAAATTTTAATTAATAATAAAATAAATGTAAAAAAAACATATTAGAAAATGTGTTAACACATTTTTTAGTTCTTGAATTTGTAACAATGTTGTCATAATAGTTCTTAAAATTTAAAAAAAGGTCAAATAAATTCATAAACTAAAATAATTTCTAAAATAATCTCATACTTATTGATTCACATGTGATAATATATAATTTTATCTTCAATCAAAATTTACTTATATTTTAAAAATATATTATATATCAAAGAAATTATGAGCCAAAACATTAATTCATTTGCAAGTTCTATACAATGTCATAAACTTACTTTATGAAAAATAAATCAGATCAATAACCTCTAATTTATATAAAATTATTTAATATATAACTATTAAGTTATATATTAAACTTACTTTCTGCTTCCCTTTGTTTTGTGCCTGTACGTGCTTCCTACACTGCTCATATGAAGCATTTCATACTGAACCTTTTTTTTAATATAAAATATATCACAATATACAATAATGGTAAACGAAGGTGCCCAATTTATACTGTCTTTTATATCGACAATAGGAATGGTGCATCAAATTATTTGATAAATTGAGTTGAAAAAAAATAATTGACTTGTATGTAAATTTCTTCTTTTAATTTTTGGTGAGACCAGGTATTATCCATATACCCTTTCAATTTAAAACTAACCATCATTTAAATTTTAGTTTAACCTTAATTTGCAAATTTCATATTTTTTTGTTTATGTATAAATAAACAAAAGTTAAAATAAACGAAAAGTAAAATTACAGTACAATGGTAATAAGAATGGGATTCAAATCTAAAACCTCACGTAAATGACTCAAATTCCATGACATTAACTAACAAATGAGTAAACAATCTATAGTCTCAACATTAACAAAATGAAATAAAATCTGTATGGAGTAAATAAATACGTGCACGATCTACATTGGGGAAACAATAATAAAACCATGATCGTTAAGCAAAAATTAAAGGTGCTTTTAGGTGCATGATTGGAAGCAAAACTGTTACATAATATAGTATTAAATAATAGTAGTGGATTGCTGCTGCAATCCTCTTTCTAAATCTGGTGGAAGAAGGATTCAGGGTGGTCTACTTTACCAGGTTTCCTCAATTCCTTTCTGATTCATTTGTTTTTGGACACATCCATCATGGTTATGTTATTATGGTGGGGTTAATGATACCTGCACCAAGTAAATGATACAAAACAAAGGAAACTTCCAACATCAACATGTACTGTAAAAAAAGTAAGTGGACCAATTGAACACTAGTACACTACCTTTCCCCCACAAAAACACACACCAAGTCCAAATCAAATCTGAATCTTCTAGTACTAGTTCTAACTTCAACCCATGCCCTTGTTTATTACCCTTTCAAATGTTCTTGATTTTTAACTAGTCAGCATCAGTAGTACATGGCCATTTCCCCTGTCTTGCTGTCATCAAGCATAAAGTTGTTGCAACTACTAGTGCTAATTAGCTGTTTAATTTCTTCTAGACCATACTCTAATGGACTTTCTCCCCATAATCTACTTTCTTCATCTGTCACCCCACTATTAACCTTACCAGCATTGGAGGGCACCAACTTTTGAGTATCTTCCAGTTCCACCCCACTATTGAGGTAACTAAAACCACCACCTATTATCTGGTCACAAAAGGTTCCATCACCAATAAATCCAAGTTCTGCTTCCTTGACATGATTGATCTGATTGTTGTTGCAACTTCCATCTGAAGAAGAGCTGCAACTTGTTTCACATCCTAACATAAAGCCACTATTATTAACTTGGTAATTCTGAAGGCTCTCAAAAGTGGAATAATTGTCACTGAGAAGACTTGAATATGTCATGGACTCGGAGCCTGTAAAGGGCAAATGGGGTTGGTAGTAGTAAGAGTTGTTGTGGTTGTTTTTGAAGGATAATGAGGTGAAGGGTGATGATGGTGTTGAGTTTTGAAGCATGGATGAAAGGTTAACTTGGTGAGGTTTCTTCAGTGCTGAAGGGTTCATTTTCACTCCCATCATTTTTTTCTTAAGCTTGGTGTTCCAATAGTTCTTGATATCATTGTCAGTCCTTCCTGGCAACTGAGATGCTATTATTGACCACCTGCAGTTATCATAATGAGTTCCCAAATTAGAAACATGTAGCAGATCTAAAAGTACATGTATCAATATCATATTTTTTAAATCTATAAAAATAAAAAATGGTGTGAGAGAGTTTACAATAACTCATGAACATTGCTTAACCAACTGAGTTAATCCCTTCTCCTTGACTATCAATATCATATCTACTTTGATATTGTAATTCCCAAGATGTGAAAACAAATTCTTTGATACATGATCTTTCCTCATTTATTTTCTAAAGTATATTTAAGGTTGGTTAGAAAAAAGTGGGAAATAAGTGAAATGAAGAATACCTGCTTCCAATGCTAGCAAAGAGAGTGCAGATTATTCTATCTTCACCTTCAGAAAACTCCCCATGCTTAAGGTTTGGTCTGAGATAATTAAGCCATCTGAGTCTACAACTCTTCCCACATCTTTTCAAACCTGTTTGAGACAAATTAACAGATGCCATCAGGAACACAAGATAGAAGAGAAAAGTTTAGCAGGTAATTAAGAACCCTGCATGTCAACATATTGTAATTACTCTCATTAGCTTGAAGAAAGTAATTAAAGGTTTTAAATTGCGGTCACAACTTCAGTTTCATTGCATTTTTTGATATTAGTGGATAAATGTGACCGATATGATTACAATTGCAGTTGTGGACACTCCAAAAACCTTAATGTTTGGCCAAAATCTTGGTCGTTAACCGTTTTAAAACCTTCTAATTTCTTCAAACTTCACAGCTCACAAAAATAAAACAATCAACTTGAGAGAGAACAAGGGGAGAAAAAAAAAGGTAGAAAGAAAAACTTACCAGCTTTTTGTGGGAGAGCAATCCAGTTCCCTCCAGTTCCATGTTTCTCTATGTACTCTCTTAGCTTTTCATCTTCTTCAGGACTCCATGGCCCTTTCTTTACATTGGCCTTGTCACAACAAGGAGCTCTTCCCATCTCTTCTCACACACACACACACTTGAATAAGGCTCTTTCTTCACTTGAAAAAGTTTATATAGCTTAAGTCAACGAGGGAACAGCCTTTATTATAGATCAAAATTTTCACCACTGTAGGCTTCTAAACTCATAATTGAATGAAAGAAGTTTCCATCACTACTATATTATAGGACCCTCTTGCAAAGTTTAAATTGGTCACTGCATTCACAGTTTGTATATAAAAGTATAGAAAGTCTGCTCCCCGAGTTGTATATAGAATAATAATAATTCATCGAAAGTGATTATGTATTGCTAGTTTGCTACACATTTTTTCAAGGGATGGGCCAAGTCTTCGAAAACAAATGTCAACTTGGAAGTCCAATTATGTGCTATTTGTTCTCATTACCTTGTAAAAAAATATTAGTTTATAACCAAAGGGGTTAAAAGATATCATGGTCTCTAAGCTGGGACAAAACAAAAAGCTTGTGTTGCTTCCGACTCATATTATAATCATACGTTTAATCAAGCGTTGGTTTAATAAAATTGTTTTGATATAATTTATTGAATTAAATTAAAAATAAAACTTACAAAAGAGTTATATATAAGCCATGCTAAACTTAATCAAATACGTGTTTTAAGGGTGCATATAATAAAATAAGTCTAAACAAACTATGTAAAACTTCTAAACATCGTCCTCGCTGATTTGTATAATAAAAAAATGTAAATTACATTTTCTCTCTTAAAATATACTTAAATTATATTTTCTTCTCCTCTTATTTTAAAATATGCATTTTTATTCTTCTAGTAGATGAATATGTATTAAGTATTATATTTGAGTTTGTTTTAAAACAAATCATCTTTTTTTAAGAGATTTTTTTTTTTTCACTTTTGTGAATCTTGACACAGTTGACATAATTGGAAACTGATTTTGAATATTTAATATAATATAGTGATTTTTTAAAGATTAAATAAAAAATTTGATAAAATTCAAAAGCCAACATTATAAGTATTTTAAATTCTATTTATCTTCTAAAATATTAAAATAAAATATAAGATATTCTAAATTAGTTATTGTTAAATGACTTATAAAAAAATTCATAGATTGAGAAAATCATCTAAGATCTTGTTGTGTTTCCAAGTGGGGGAACAATTTATTTAACGGGAGAATTATGATGTTCTTCATGTTTGTAAAATTTTCTTAAACTAATGACAACCATACAACATGAATAAAATTAATCTTTAATCCAATAAATTTGGAGACATATGTATTCTATTATCCAAGAAAAAGAAAAAAACTTATCTAGAAGTATCATAAAGTCATATACATCTTTTCAAAAAACCCATTCCAAAATATAATTTTGCATTTTATAATTGGTTTTACATAATGTAATGAGAATTGCATGAAACAAATGCTGAACTTTTGTAGCTCAATTAATACATTTGGGCCAAAACATTCTGTGACTGGGCCATCATTTTTGGGATTGGAACCTCCTCTCATACACACTCTATCACTCAAACTAAGTATTTTTATTTTATATTTAATAATGATTTAAATATCTTTTTGGTCCTAGTTAATTTTTTATTGCTGTATTTTTTTTTAAATTTTAGTTCTTGTGAGTTTTTGCTTTATTAATTTTGGTCCTGTAAGATATTTTGCTTATTTTTAATCTCTCTAAGTTTGTATTTTTTTAAAATTTTAATTGTTGTAAGTGTGAATTTGTAGAGACTATAAGTGAAAAAAATTAATTTTAAAGGGACCAAAATTGAAAAAAATACTAATTTACAGGAATTAAAAATAAACAAAATATCTTATAGGGACCAAAGTTAAAAAACACTAACTTACATGAACTAAAATTAGAAAATGAATTTATAGGGACAAAAAAGGAAAAAAAATATTAACTTACATGAACAAAAAAATATAACTAAGCCTTTAATAATTAATATTATATCACTTTTCATATATTTTTAAAAATTTCTTTGAATTTAAGGAAAATTTTCAAAAAATACTTATTTTTGCAACAATAGATAAAGCCGTAACTCGATATTTCTGAACTAAAAGTAGCAAAAAAAAAAATGCACAACATGGTTCTTAAAATTTAAATGGAAATTTGTAAGAGTAAATTATGTGAAAGAATGTCATCAGACAATAAGAAAACTCGTATTACTATTTTGGCTTGCATAAATATATTAATTTTTAATCTTGTTAACATTAATCCTTAATTAAGATTTCAAGTAACTAAAAGTGAAATATTTTCTTAAAAAATTAATAAATATCTATTACATCAAATAATAAAAGTGTAGTGAATAATCTCTTTAATGAAAAACTTGCAATTTTAATTACTTAAAATTAGGTTTAAGGATTGATGTTGGTAAAATTGATAGTTTTTTTAATAAATAATGTTAAAAAAAATATACCCGACAATTTAAGGATCGCGATTTACAAACTAAAAATAAGTTTTTCTTTTGCATAAATATACAGTAATATATGTTAATTAAGGCTTTTCGATTCATAAGCTATTGTAGGAGTACCTAATGCGATCAGTATAAAAACTTTATTATCTCTATAGTTTTTTAAACGTTCAAATAATATCTGTGTTGAAATGAAAAAATACTTTACTTTAATACTAGGCACTTTATAAAAATTTAATCCCTTCCTTATTGAGTAAAATACACAGAATACTTTTAAAAAACAAAACGAATATCACACAGACTTTGCATAACAATTTGTAAAATTATATTTTCTCATTTATTTCCAGCTGATTTGAAATTGTAAATATCATGTTATCATCAATTTAAGTTTTTGTGACATATATCACAAGAATCTTCGATAAGAAACCATCTTACTTTATTATAAATCCCATGTATTCTTTATTTGTATAAACAAATGTATTCTTTACGTATTTCTAAAAGAGAATTAGTATTTTTTCCCTCAAAAGAATAAAAACAAATTCAACATGAGACACACGTTCAGTTGGTGAGAATAATAATAAATGTACGTAGGAATGCTTTATATGAACTTAAAGAAGGAGAGATGGTAGGAATGTCATAAATAAACTCAAACGAACAAGGAAAGATAATTCGTGAAAAAAATTATTAAAATAGAAAGAATATCTAATCATAAAAATGAATAAGAAATTGTATTTATTATTTATCAATGAATATAAAATATTTTTTATCAGTTATATATTCTCTATAACTACCCTAACAGAAAACTAACTCCTCTAACTAATTATAACAGAATTAGTTAATTTAGATAACTAACAAGTAATGCAAGTTAGACGAAGAAGATGATGGTTAATAAATAACTGGGATTTCCGACGAGAATTATAATGGTAGTAACGAAGTACTAAAAAAGAAAGAAAGTGTAAATGGACAGTGTGTGGGTGTGCTACTTCCCGAGCTGCACCATCTTTCCCTGTCGCCAGTGCAAGCTCTCTCCAACGCACCTTCTTCAATCTTCTACCTCAATCTCTCTTCTCCGAGTACGTGCTTCTCAAACCACAAGAGCCATAACAAGGTTTTCCCTCTCTCTCTCTCTCTCTCTCTCTCTCTCTCTCTCTTGTTGATTGAATTTCTATGTTTCCTAATTCGGTGGCCATTTTTTGCGATTCAGGAAAAGTCGAAGGCTGAAAAGCGACGCCGAGATCCGCAACGATATCCGCGAATTCCTCAATTCGGTTGGCCTCCCGGAGGATCACATTCCCTCCACCAAAGAGCTTCTGCTCCACGGATGGTCCTTTCACTTTTCCCTCCATATTCGGCGTTTTTTTACGAACTATTCTCTCTCACACTTGAGGATAAACTTCAATAATCAATCGCTTAATTGTTTCCTTCTAAATTTCCCAATATTGAAGATATTTGATGTTATATGATATTTTATTTAGCTGATATGCTATGAATTTTTCCTGCATGTATACTGCAATGTAATGGTAGTGCTTGGAATTAGAAAAAATGTCAAATAAATCCTTGAAATTAAAATTTGTCAGTCAGATTAGTCCTTATGCATAGCTTCCTTAGTCGCAAGGTTTTAAATATGGTCGGGGTCGCATTACGGTTTTGTGGCGTTTGTTGATATCACGGAAAATTACAGGCAAATGTGGCTGATGGGGTCCCAATTGCAGTCACGTTGCGGACAGTTAAGAAACCTTGATGTTGCGGCCCAAATCTCGGTCCCAGGCTGTTTTTTAAAACCTTGCTTAGTCATAAGGATAATAAGTTACAAAATTTAGTGATTATATTTGCATAAAAATAAAATAAAATTAGCAATTATATTGAAAATAAGTGGTACATTTCAGGGACTAAAATGACAGACATTTCAATTTCTGGGATTTATTATGACAATGCTTTACAAATTCAAGGATTAAAATGGGGGTTTACTCTTTTTTTTAGCTGTAGCTGGAGGAGGTTATGTTTATTTTTATTATAGCCTTTTATTTTTGACTTGTTTTCTCTACTTATAGGAATGACTTGGCAAACATTGTCAGAAGGAGAGGGCATAAACAAATTCAGGAGCTTCGAACAAGAAGCTCATTGAATGATGATGCTGATTTTTTGAGTGCTGAAACTAGCTTAGATGAGGGATTGGATGCTGCAAATGGTTTTGAAGATCCTTTAACAGGTCAATTAAATTTCTTCTTTATGAATGGATACTTATTTTGTGTTGCTCGTGATGATGACTGATGACATAATATAATGAAATTTAAAGGCCAGAGTGAGAAAGTGGACAGTTTGGTTGATGATATTGAAGCTTTGACAGAGATTCTTCTAGGAAGTAGTTCTGGTAGTTTGTATGTTGACTCTAGTTCAAGTTTAGGTGAAGGTACTAACATTGCTGAAGAAGCCTCAACTAATATTGTAGAGGATGGTCTTAGTGAAGTTGAAGATCATGCTGAAGTGGTCAACGATGTGACGGAGGGGAATTTCTACCCAACTGAATTGACTAGTGTGGATAATGATTATGATAGTTCCATCATGCGTACAGAAATTTCTGGTGAATTACCGTTTGAGGCAGTGTCTTCTGGAAATTCTGAGTTTGAGGATAGTCTAGTAGGCAAAATGGTGGGAGAGATAACCTTGTCGTTGACAGAAAGCCATTCCAACACTTCATGTAATGATTCCAATCTTGACACTGAAGACAAAGAGTTTAGTCATTTGGAACCATTAGTTGGTTTCCCTTTGGAGCAAAAGGACTTGGGTGCATTAGAAGGTCTGAATGACAGCAAAGATGATATTGTTGAGGATGTTACAACAACCTCTAAAGTTTCTGTTAGGGAAAATTTATCTGGTGACAACAAACTTGATTCAGTTGTTCATTCAGCGGCTGACAGCAATTCTACAAATCTTGACACTTTGGCCAACTTGTCTTTGAAGGAAAAGGTTGCAAATTTTATTCAGAATGGAGATTTGGATCCAGTTGAAGGTAATTGTAATGTGTAGTGTTGTATTGTTTTGAAATTATGGGGTTTTAAATATAGAGGGAAGAAGAGAGATGAAAGAAAATGAAACGCTAAATTGATATTAACTAAGATGTATTACAATTTATTGAACTATTGATGCATTTAATATATTCACAAAACATAGAGCACTGACCCATATTTATGCTAATCATTGTAAGATAAGGAAATATCCGTCCTAAGTGATAATGAAGAAATAGGAAAACTAATCTGATAAAATAATCTAAGACATTCTAAGATATGAGAAGATATATTCATATATTCTAACTGTCATCATGAATGGCTTTAGCTATGCCTTTGACAACTGTAGCTTTTGATTTGAGTTTCAACATATTGAGTAAAGAGAAGACAACGACCAAAAAAAAAAAAAATGATCTACCTTGCCTCTGCTCAAATTTTCACTCTGAATGTTGGGCTACATTGCCTTGACTTATTTTTTTTTTGAAAAAATTTCTTTGGCAACAAGTGCCTATGCTTTAGTCAAAGCCCTTCTAATGAACAGATAAATTCAGAATAATTTCTTTGTTTATTGCAAATTTTATTGACACTTTCTTTTTGTTCCTTTTCAACAATGTCCCTAATTGTTTGATTCTTAGATCATGTCTCTTGCATTTCAAATGGGGATGGTCCTCAAGAAAGCAAAGAGTATATTGAATCCAAACTTGTTGTGTATATGCCACCAGGTACCCATCTTCCTGAAGATAATAATGTCATGGCTCATGGGAACTCATTGACATCCAAGCAAGTTGTTCCATCTGGAGCATTGGATTTGGATCAGCCTCTTTGGTCAGTATTTTGTATTATATGGATGCTAGTAACCAACTGGGACTGTGAGAAGTTCATTGATGTTTTTCATTTGAACTGAACCCCCCCTTTTTTTCTGCATTCAAATCATATATAGGGATGATCACTTGCCACACGAAGATGTAACTACTCATTTCAACAAGGACTTGGATACTGAGGTCATTTTTGTTTAAATATCCAGAAATTCTATCTCAATTGACAGCTTCTTGTGACCTTAATTATTTGCTTTACTTATTCTCACTATGCAGGCTCCAAAAGTGCCAAACGAAATTGAGATAAATCATCTCAAGTTCATGCTGGTAGTAATTATTTAAAGTTTCTGTTGTGGTTTAGATTTTGCTAAAGCTAACTAATTTTTTGTTTAGAATTATGAATATAATCTTTATCATGCTTTTTCCTCTTCCATTTGCATTTTTTTTTGCTTAGTATCAGAAGGAGTCGGAACTGTCTTGGCTGAAGGAACAGATTGACAAGAAAAAGGTAAATGAGAAATATCTGAAAACTGGCACTACAAGATTTGTGTGTATACTACTAAGATACCAAAGTACTTTTTATTTGAGCAATCGTCCTTTGTTGAACTAGCTTTTATGATTGAGTTTGACACCCAATCCATTCTCAGTCGTTGTATATATTTTCTGGCATCTGCCATGTTAATTGTTAGCATCAAAATGGCATTTCTCTGGGCTTTGACACCTTTGATTCACCAGTTAAAAAAAACATTTCTAAATTCATTATGATGGACCTAAGAGTAAAGATGATAGAAAGACAGGAATATGAGTGCCTGAATGGCTAAATGAGTGATAGAGAGAGACTATAGATTGAGAGGTGACATCAAATGTATCAGGGAGAAAATAGATGACTGTAACTTATTTTGTATAGTTCATTTTCTCTTTTTTAGGAACTACCTCTTTGGATGTCTCCCTATTTGATTTTATTCTAGTTTCAGGAGAGAAAAAGTGTCAAAAACAAATTCTATGATTACATGAAATCCTGTTTGCTCAATGTGTGTATAATTATAAATGATGCTCTCTGTGAGATAACTTTGTAAAGGTTCTCTAACCTTTCTCCTGTTATGAAATCGTTTGAATCTCCTGAAATTTATGTCATAACTGCAACTCAATTTTAGGGATGATGATCATCTAAAATCAAAACATGTATGAAAGGTTCTTGCAATTAAAACTTGAAACAGAATGGGAAAATGATTGATCTTCTAAAAGAACCCAGACTCTCAATTTTTGACACTTCAATTGTAAGAAATTGCATGTGGTTATTTTAAATTGTTTAAAGCTTGTTGTCTGGTCTTAATATTAGGAAATAATATACTATCACATTAAACAATTATATTATAATGGGTTCAAAGTCAAGTGTAGTTCAATTTGAATGTGTCCCAAATCTGACAAAATTCAACATATTTTTGTTAGTGTGGAAGTGTTAACAAAACAATATCATTGCCTACTAGAAGCAACTGAATGTTCAGCCTTTCTCTCATCCCTCTCTTCAATGTATGAGAGTTATTCCATAATCCATACAACTCAGTTGCATGTTATTATTGCTTTCAGCTTGCTTTGTCTGTCTTGCAAACCAAGGCAGAGGCAGAAATCAGCAAAGCCAGAAAACTTATATCTGAAAAAGATGCAGAGTTACACGTTGCTGAAGGAAGTCTTTCAGAACTCAAGGAGGTATTGCATCTGTCTTGTTGTGGACTTTAATCCAGTAATGTATTCAGAGCATCTTGAATTCTTGGCCTAGTGGTTTTTTTTTTTTTTTGTAAATTTCAAGCAGTTTCAGATAGGAATATTGTTTATGAAATTGAAGAGTAATTGTTTAAAACTATTCATGTATTGGATTAGAAACATTCAACATTCCCTAAACTTATAATTGTAAAACAAGTCTTGTTGAACACACCATAAGACCACCCGATCCCTGCCTTTATAGAGTTGTGTTTTACTTTTTCAAGAGTTTCATCCGAAAGAAACACTTCAAACACCATCTTTAATTCTGAGTTCAAGGGTAAGTTTTGATACTCCCCTTGTGCTGAAAATTGTCCTATTGTCCCGGAATATACAATAATTTACATGGAACTATATACACATTCCTTGTGCTATACACAAAGGATGCAGCAGAAGACAACATTTTTAAGGCTGTAGGACTAAGGGAGGTTTAGCTGTATATGTCTGCTGTTGGATGCTAAAATATCATTGGGCTGGTTTACATTTGACCAACTTCATTTTTGATATTATGAAAATCTATAGTTGAATTCAAATGTTAATACAGCTATTTGGTCGTTAGCTTCAGTCAATGAATGGTGATGGGAGTGTGTTTTTTCACATGGAATATATGTTGGTTCTATTTGATCCTGTATATGGTGTATTTGGTAATCAATATGTGAAATCAGAACTTTCTATCCAAAAAGATGAAAAATAGATTTTATTTATTTAATAAAACTTGTATACATGTCTGAGTTCTGTTTGCCGTTATTATATTCCAGGTTCAGATTGAGTTCTGTGGTGATGGTGATGTTGTGGAGCTGGCTGGTAGCTTCAACGGTTGGCATCACCGAATAGAACTGGATCCTCAACAATCAACTAGTGCTTTAGACCTTGATGGATCAAGGTATAGATTTAACATGTTCAACTAGTTACTGTTAACTGATTACGTATTTATATGTCATTATTCTGTTCCTTTTGATCATGTATTGTTTGTTGATCATATAAGAGGAAATGTACAGAGGATTCTTTGTTTAGATGGCAGTTAGTGTTAAGGCTGAAATTGGAAGTATCATTTCAATAATTTGATTGGAATCAGCCAATGCCATTTAGGATACAGAGTGAAAAACATTTTGCATCCTTTGATAAAATAACAACATAATAATATCATATTAGTATTAGAAAAGTTAACCTGTCTTATAATATTGATATATGTTGTTCAATGTAATAATATCCAGGAGTTCCAGATGTTGGTCAACGATGTTGTGGCTTTATCCTGGTGTATATGAGGTGTGTGCATCTTCAATGATACTAATGATTAGAATCGCTTCCCCTCAGTCATTAATTTTCCAGTTTTTGTGTTCTCTCTCTAATTATGGGCTTTATTATTTTTATTATATTTTTTTGTTTCGTAGTGTAGCAGTTGAAATAGGTTGGTTTTTTTATTACCTGTGTGTTTCTAATTCTATTACCCTTTTGACTTGTAAAGCATAAATACTTTAAAATGATTTAATAACTATATTTGTTTCTTGTAGATCAAATTTGTCGTTGATGGCAAATGGATAACAGATCCTCAACGGGAGTCAGTAACAAGGGGTCACATACGTAACAACATTTTAAGAGTAGATAGATGATGCACTCTGGTTCAGGTCTCAATTGCTAGATGTATATAAAATGGTAAGATGGTGGTTTTCTTCTTGACTTTTCTTAATCATCAATTTTAATGTTGCCAGAGATACTCTGAAAGTGACAGAATCAAACTACGTGTTTCAAGTGATAATTGGAAATTGTGCATGTGCAACATTCTAAGATCAGATAGTTGATGCATTTAAATATTTAGTTATTGCCTTGTTCTTAATCATTAATTCACCCCTTTTCAGCGCATACTTGCACTTACAGTTAATTTAAGCATTCTCTTATAACTTCTTAAAATTTGTTTAATACTGAAGTTGTGTTTGATTTTTTATTTATTTTTTATGAGTGCCCTAATATTAGTATGAACTATTGTAGGGTACATAAAAATCGAAGAAAATGGTTTACTACGGATTTCTAATAAAATCACGTTTGACAGCAATATGGAAAGGAGGGGAGAAGAAAGCATGCAAGAATGAGCAGAATCTAAATGAATGTCTTTTACTACCGTCATGTTTGTACATTTGGGTATTTTTTTTGGTCAAAGTACATTTGGGTCTGAAACTAGAGATCATGACATCATCTGGGACTGTGCAAGAGTTAATTAGAAATTAGGAATTTAGGGTGGGATGGTGCAGAGGGATTTGGGTAGTCCTTAAGAGGTTGTAGCTTCAGACCATGCTATTATCAATCAGGGGAGAATTGTAGCCTCCTTCGTTTTGGTATTCCTCATCTCTTGTTTCTGTTATTCGGTTCTTCGGTTATTCTTTTGGTGGTCTTTATTGTCAAAGCCACTCACAAGAACCGGGATAAAAGTTCGTTTTCACTTACTGGACTTGAATGAGATTCTCTTTCACTTCCAATCTATTACATTCTCAGCTATAAGAAATATTCTAGGAAACGACAAACCCGGATTTAAGCCCAAAAGTGTTATTAAAGTGATAAAATAGTACGAGCAGAGATCATAGTTATCAGTCTCGAATATAATAGTACAAGTTAGATCATTTATGCTGCAAACATAAAAATTAAAATTAAAGAAATTCATGATAAATAATAAGTCACAGTTTATACACAATCAGTGTAAAAAATTAATAGTTAACATCTAAATTTAAGGTTGGAGATTAAAATTATCGGATTGCAAAAAAAATTAAAGGACTCAATTGGTAAATTAAGTTATAAAGAAATCAAATTTGTGAGTTGAGATAATCAGAGGATCAAATTTATAATTTAGTCAATTTTTTAAGTGTTTTTGGATATCCATTTATTTTTACTAAAAGAAAGTTTTTGTGTTCCGATGCACAAAATGTAGATTGAATTCACGTTACATTTAATTCAACATTTTCCAAACACGCACTAAAACTTAGGTGTGATGAGAATTTTAGAGCTTATCTGCTTCTTTTTCTTTCTTTTCAAGGAAGCTTATGTGCTTCTTAAACAATTCATTTTGGGCTCTTATCTAGCTTGCATCTCTAATACACATGCACAAATATCAAATTTGTTTATTTTTGTTACTAAATAAAGTAAGGGTTGTATACCTATCATACTCGTAAGTCGTAACCTGCACTTAATTTAGCTTATTTTAGAGGAACAACCCTTATTTATTTTGTCTTCACATCAATTTTATTTATTTGTCTTTATTTTAAATTTTTTGTTATGAATTCAAATATAGGACAAGTGTTAGTATGTTGCAGTTTTTAAAAAATAGACAGAAAATAAGAGGGAGGGAGAGAGAGAAGGGAGATAGAGCGAGTCTTCCGTCTACGTAATCTCTCTCTGACTCTATTGCGTTGCAATATATTTAGAGATAACACTATTCATCTCATCTCTTCCTTTTCAATTTCGCATCTCCTTCTCCTTCTCAATCCCTACACCAAAATACACACGGTACGTATCATTATTCTACTCTTTCGCCATTTTAATTTGCATTTAGGATCTAATAATTTGTCCATTTATCTGATAACCCTACATATACCTTTTTCCTGGCTCTTGTTATTTCATTCGTAACTTTCTCTGCTTTATTCTGCCAATGCGTATTTGAACATGTTTGTGAATTGCGATGGTAGATCACGTTTCAATAATAGACAATGCCGTTTCTATTTGAGATATAGCGAAACGCATATAATAAGATTTTATTTCTATTCACGAACATGCAATCTCACGCCTCTTTCAACTGTTAGATTCAAATCTAGATCAATGCAACATTTTATTAACAATCAACAATTTTAATTTGTACAAAATTCACATAAAAGCCGATGACCAGTTTTTGGTATAAGAATAAATTATATATGTATTAATTCAAGAGTTTAAAACTTATATAATGATGGTATAAAATTTTATACCGTCATCTAATCATATATCATCGTTTGAATTACTTTAAGATTATTATTTTAAAAGTCATTAAACTTATTATACATAATAGAATGTAGTTGGATTACTATGTAAAACTTTCTATAGGGCATAACCTTTTTCCTCATAAATAATTATGTATAATCCATTCATTTTTGTTTGTGTAAAACTCTCTACAGTATTATTACATACTTGAATTTTAAGTGCATGCTTGGATTTCAATAAGGAGAGTTTGAAAGTATTTTTACTTCTAAAGTTGTAAATTCTTCTTTCTTCATTATCTGTATTAGAATTTGCTATTATATATTGGACTTTGCAAAAGTAATTTCCACAGCAACTTTTAATCTAAACATAGCATAATTATAATTATTTTTACTTATAAATGTAGGTTATTTAAAGACTTTCTTAATATCATGTAACGATGAAAATTTTAAAAGCAACTAAAGGAGTTCTTAATCATTATTCTAATTATGCATAATCATTAAAGTGGTTTAGCCGTATGCATTTGAAATGTGAATTTGTATTTTCTTTCCTTGGTGGTAGAGCCGTCTTCCTTGCAGGACGTTTTAGAAACTTTGATTGATCATTTTTTAGATATGTATGCACTAGAAGTTGCCTTAACAATTTCAACTTAGTTGTTTCTATATATAAGTCAATTAACATGTACATATGCTCCATGCTTTTTCTTTTTTATTTTTCTAACTTTGAACGACAGAGATGGAAACCTTCCTCTTCACCTCAGAATCTGTAAATGAAGGCCACCCCGACAAGATCTGTGACCAGGTTTCGGATGCCATCCTCGATGCTTGCTTGGAGCAGGACAAAGAGAGCAAGGTTGCCTGCGAGACCTGTACAAAAACCAACATGGTCATGGTCTTTGGTGAGATCACAACCAAGGCCAAGGTGAACTACGAGAAAATAGTCCGCGACACTTGCAGAGGTATTGGTTTTGTGTCTGCTGATGTTGGTCTCGATGCTGACAAGTGCAATGTTCTTGTCAACATCGAGCAACAGAGCCCCGACATTGCACAGGGAGTTCATGGTCACCTGACCAAGAAGCCCGAGGAAATTGGAGCCGGTGATCAAGGCCACATGTTTGGTTATGCCACAGATGAAACACCTGAGCTAATGCCACTCACTCATGTGCTAGCTACCAAGCTTGGTGCCAAGCTCACTGAAGTAAGAAAGAACAATACATGTCCTTGGTTGAGGCCTGATGGAAAAACCCAAGTGACTGTTGAGTATAGGAATGATGGTGGGGCAATGGTCCCTATCCGTGTGCACACAGTCCTCATCTCAACCCAACATGATGAAACTGTGACTAATGAACAAATCGCAAAAGATTTGAAAGAGCATGTGATAAAGCCTGTGATTCCAGCTGAGTACCTTGATGACAAGACCATCTTCCACCTAAACCCTTCAGGTAGGTTTGTGATTGGAGGGCCTCATGGAGATGCAGGACTAACTGGGAGGAAGATCATCATTGATACCTATGGTGGGTGGGGTGCTCATGGTGGAGGTGCCTTCTCTGGCAAGGATCCTACCAAGGTTGATAGGAGTGGCGCATACATTGTTAGGCAGGCAGCAAAGAGTGTGGTGGCATCGGGGCTCGCACGCCGTTGCATTGTGCAGGTTTCATATGCAATTGGAGTGCCTGATCCACTGTCTGTGTTTGTTGACACCTACAAAACTGGAAAGATACCTGACAGTGACATTCTGGCTTTGATTAAGGAGAATTTTGACTTCAGGCCTGGAATGATTTCCATCAATCTTGACCTCATGAGAGGAGGAAACTTCAGGTACCAGAAGACTGCTGCTTATGGACATTTTGGAAGAGATGATCCGGATTTCACATGGGAGACAGTGAAGATACTCAAGCCTAGTGCTTGATTGGTTCATTGGCATTGGTGTTTGTTGTTTTCTTAAGGTGGTTATCATATCGTAACTCGTAACCATCTTTCTGATTTTGGGTTAGGAAAATAATAGTAATAAAGGAGCTTCGGTGTAATACATACTTCATTTAAGATGTGTTTCTCGGCTTGGATGAGAAATGGGAGCGGAAAATGTGCTGTCCTAAGTGGAGGCGTTCGCACAATAGGAGCATGCAAGCAGCATTTTGGTTTTTTTGCCTTTTCTCTTGAAATTTCTTTGTTGTTGACTTTTTTTTATATATCCCTCTCCTTTCTGATATTTGATTGTTTTGCAACCAAACTTATGTGGTTGGGGCAAAATTATTAGAATGCTATTTATTTGATTCTTTTTTGTCACTGTTTTATAATATATTATTTGTCATCGCAATGACTTTAGAAATTGTTTTTGTTTTTGTTTTTTAAAATTTCTACTGGGTGCAATGGTTGGGTTTTTAATCTGCATTCATAGATGTTGGGTGGTTAAAATTTAAAAATGTCAGATACAGGGAGAAGTTGCAAGCATAATAACATTTGGCTCAACTAGTAATTTAAAGCAACATAATGTGAGCACTTAGCTTAAAACTCAATTGATTAACATAAGCTATAAAACAAAATATAGTATATAGCTCATAGTGATTGTTAGCTTATCACAACAACTTAGTAAAACACTTATAGCATGGGTATTCTACCTAAGCTGCTTCTGAAGGATAGATGAATTTAATGTTAGTGTATCTACAAAGCTGCTTCTGTAGTGGCTGACCAAAAAAACTTCATTCAAATAAGAACTAAATTCTGACGTGGTAAAATGGCAAACTTAAACGGAATTTTGCAATTGTTAATGCCTGGGCCATCAAACATATCATATCATGTAGTACAATCAACAATTACAAGTAGTTTACTGATTGTAACAATGCATTCTTCCTTAGGTTAATCTTAAATCCCTTTTGAAGTTAATCTGAAGTATGAAGCACAACAGCACCAGGCTTTTTGCAAAAGGCCAGGGGAAATTGCAAAGTTGTTTTCTCATCCCGAGAATACACCACTTTGTACAAAACTTGCAATCTTATTAAACTGAATCTTCAATTTCTATGACACTAATTAGTACAACAACATGCATAGTGGAGATATAAGGTGAGAAGGGAAGATCGGTCACCCATTCGATGCCTTCTGCTAATAAAATTAATATTTTAACAAAATTAATATTTATCGATAAAAAATACATAATTACAAAAATTAGTAAGCATCGAAGAATACATCACTTTGAACGACAATTGCTGAGACATTATTTTTATGACAATCAGGAACAGCTGCATGCATAATTGAAATTGTAGGTTCTTGTTAGTCTCGGTGGATATATTGCTATGTGATATACGTTTATGTGTGTTATGTAGCTCCATTTTACCTAGTTTTTGTAACTTTACAACAAATTTGATTATTAAAAGTGGTATCCTAAGCGAACAAAAGTGGGCGTGCCGGAGTGGTTATCGGGCATGACTAGAAATCATGTGGGCTCTGCCCGCGCAGGTTCGAATCCTGCCGCTCACGATGTTTTAGTATGAGTTTTGGCAAAAGTCATAACGTATTTATATGTTTTAATTTTTTTATTATAAAAATAAGTTGGTAGTAAAATTGAATATTTTTTTTTTTATATAATACAAAAGCTACTCAATTTTTTTTTAATTTAAAACCAATTCTTGAATGGAAAACATAACATGTGAAAATTTATTTTAGTATATTTGGAATGAGTATTGGCAAAATTAATTTTAAAATGATGTGAATTATTTAGATATTTTTGTTATAAAAGCAGGTCAATAGTAAAACTCTAAATTTTTTATCAAATACAAAATTTATCTAAAATTACTTAAATTGAGAATAAAACAGTGAAATCTAACATGTCAAAATTTGTCTAATATTATGTAAATTGGTATTTTAACATGATTTTGGAAAATTGAATGTGAAACCAATGTCAATACCAGTTGAATATTGTTTTCTACCAAGTTTAGTGTTGTTACATCCAACTGAGATAAATACTTGTTCTGTTTAAAGAATTTTAATATGGAATAAAGATATCAGTCAGGTTCAAACCTATTGTCAGAACCAATCAGAATTAAACACAGAATACAGACTAGAAATATACCACTGAATTGCGGTACATGAACCAAATAATTTATAAAATTTCAAGTTGAATTCTCTCTTATTGACAGTTAAAGATGATTTTCTTATAGTTGGTCATCTATTGACATTTATTTGCTTCTCTTTTTTAAGATATTAATTCTCATGACCTTTACTATCCTCCTTTTTCAGCCCATATTCTTCACAACATGCAAGGCTTTAAGCAAATCATTTTCTTCCCTCATTTTTTCATCCTAAAACCAGATTTAAGAACAGACACTTTCTGAAAATCTTTCCCTTTCACAGACTATTCTGCAACTATAATTGGACTTTTTCTTTTATGGGTCTCATACGATGAAATTAGTTGAATAGATACATGACGATGTGGAAGAGTGAGTCATAACTTTGAAATTCCTACTATAATTTTGTTTTAGTGAGAAGCCATATCAAACTTTGTTGACAATAGCAGCTGAATTACTCTATTAAATAAAAATTATATAATCTCACATCTCAGGTGACAAATTTGGCCACCCAAATTACTGGAGCACATCAGAAAATAGTGCAGATATGTATAAATATAACTATAACAAAAACATGATAAAAGGAGCTAACCAACCTGTCACCTTATTTGCCATTTTCATAATTCAATTCATACAATGCAATGATATGATATGATTGTTTGAGTCCTTGTGAAAAACTCAACCAAGCTCCCTTGCAGCTGTGACAAAAGCTGCTTCATCTGGTAACTCCACTTCATAAGTTGGGAGAGTAACCCTCAGTATCCATTCCAGGCAAACATATCTAAATCATAGATTCAAAGGATAACCTATCATCTTAGTTACAACATATGACAAAACTATGAATTTGAACAAAAGATCAGACATATATGGAATCACAAAAATCTTTGAAAGTTACCGGACTCCACATCAGAGGACAGAAATATTGATAAACTATTTAACTAATTATGAAAATCAATCAAAAATAAAAATAAAATAGGGATGAGACCTAGTTACTCAAGGCATGCCCTTCTAACAAGCCAAATTTCATGAAGAACTTCTTCCTATTACAATCCAACATTTCACTCAAGCTACAATTTAAACTCCTCTCCTTTAGAAGTTTGTACCGTGGTTCTATTCTTCTCTTCAGACCATGACGAAAGAAGCAAGGATAATCAATGACTTCGTCAACTTGTCTCCCCATTACATCTACTAAAAACTTGATTCTTGGTTCTAACGAATTTTGGATGCTCTTGATCAGGATAGGAGGAAAACCAACCACCAAAGCAACTATCTGTCTGTCTTCAAATCCACGTTTCTTTAGATATGCATAATTGGGTACCAAAAGCTTGTTCACATCTCTACTCAAGATTGCCGGGAAGTTCACAGCCACCGCCTGAAGATCTGCCTCACTCAGCCCTATTGACTTGAGAAACTCCGAAGTAGGGCGGAGCCTCTTATCGACACTATAACCCATAATATATGGGTCTCTGACTATAACTTTTCCGATCATTCCATCCTTATTGAGACCAAGGTTGGCAAGGAAGTTCACAATTTCCGTCAGCTTCGTTGCAATGCTGTAGCTAACAAGCCTAGGGTTGAGCAGTATCATTTTCCCAATTTGCTTTTCAGGGATACCTAGAGTCTGAAAGAACGCCAAAAGGGGACAAAGCTTCTCTTCCACGCTGTTCGACAGTATGTGAGGAAATTTGGCTATGGCAGAAGCAACCTCATTAGGTTTTGTTCCTAATGTCCTGAGACACTCAACAGTGGGCACAATCTTCTCATAAAGATCCAATGCAAGAATTTTGGGGCATTTTGAAACAATTGAGGGTAGCTTCCTTTCCTCAATGCCAATGCTTCTCAAATAGTCCCAATTCTCACTTGCTCTTTCTTGGTGCACACCCTCGAGGCGCCGGCACTTTCGGAACATTCCTTGTGCACTGTTGTCATCAAAGCCCTTATCTTTGAAAAACCACATCATGCTGCCGCTGTTATGGCTGCTCGTGATCTCCATATTACTCTAAAAATCATTTAATTTTGAGAGCAAAAAAATCAGTTCACATATGCAAACATCAAGAAAACAGGATGAATTAGAAGAGTAACATGAAGCTTAGTACAATTAAAAGGTTAAATAACACCTTTTGTTCAACAATCAACACAAATAGATATGCAAAAAACATTGGAAGCTCATAACCTAAGTAACACATGGACATTTCACAATTTTGCAAGGGAAAAAACAAAATGGTAAATAAACAGTTTTGAACATATGTGGTAATTTTGTAACTTTAGTTGATATTGATTTTTTGCATTGACAGATTCTAGCAATAAAGAAATGAAAAATTATTTGGAAAGCAAAAAAAGGAGAAATGGATGTTAGGAACAGTTACCGAAAGGTGATCGTGGTTGTGCGGTATGCATATGCGTGGGAGCAGAAAAGGGCTCTGAGAGTGTTGAACAAAATTGAGACTGAGAATGAATGAGGGTAGAGAGAAAAAACATAAAATGACCAGTGAGTGAGTGTGCCTTCTGTTTTTGATTGAATGAATGAAAGATAAGGTGTGTAATGTTACCCTTCCTTTGCTGACATTTGGACCGTTGGATTAATGTACAGCTCCAGATTATGACACGTGTCATAGTTTCTCCACTTAATTTCCATTGTTCTTCCCCTGCTTAAGAACTTTCACTTTCCCTGGAAGAACAAACTGCTATGCTACTTCTACTTCACCCACTTCAACACTTTGGCTGATAGTGGCTTTGGAGGTTCAAGAAGCACGTGAATTTTACTTTTACTGTACTTAAGTTAAGTGTGTGTTTGGATTCCATAAAAAAGGTGATGGATCTAATCAATTCACATGATTTTTTAGAAGTAACAAGGAGTTGCTCTAAAAGAAGATTTTAACCTTGATTTTGTGTGATCACACACCACCTTCCCAAACATGCCATAAACCTTGTTACAGTATCTTGTAAGGTTTGGTTAAAACACTATTTCAAGTATCTTTTTAACTTTTACTTTTTATATTTTATCTTTTTAATATTAATTAAAATTATTAAGAGAATTATAAGTCTCATTTGATTTTATAATTGATTAAAGAAGGAAAAAAAATAATTTAATAGAAGCTCATAATTCATGGGACGTGTCACAAAATAGAAAAGATACAGAATTGTATAATTTTAAGAAATAAGCTTCGAAGTTATAATAATATAAAAGTTCATATCAATATATATTTTATTTTGGATTAATCATCAAAGATCATAAGGAGTTCCGTGCATGATCTTCCCTTTGTTGGTTTGTCATAGTTTGATGAGAGTTTGATTTAGTCAATAACAACTAAATGAGGTCAAAGTGAGCAGAGAAGCTCTCAACCCTCAAATCAGGATGTTTAGCAAAAAAAATGTTCAATCTTAGCAGGGATTACGAAGGTGGTGACTTTTGACTTAACATAAGCTTATGAGGAACTTGTCAAAATGAACTTTTTTTAAACTTATTTCACAATTAAGCTTATGATACAGAATTAATTAATAAGCTCTGATTTGATAAAAAATTTAAATAAAGAATTAATTAAACTCTTTACCTAAACACATTCTTAATCTACATCAAACACCATTTTTGATACACTAATACTATGGAAAATAGATTTCAGTCCCGTATCAATGTCCCTGAGCATGAACTCAGTTACTTTGGCCTCCGGCTGAGACTTATCACCAGCCAGAAATTTGTGAAGAGCTCCATTCATTTCCACGTAGCTCCAGCCAGAGGCTTCTGGATGACAACATTATCAATTGCCTTTCTCACACTTGCAGCTTCATCATTCTTTTCCATGAGAGCTGGCATATTAGATAGCATCACATAACGGACTCCATGATCATGCTCCACCGCAAGAAGCTATTGGCTGGCTAGTTTAGCAAATTCCACATCTCCATGTACCTTACAAGCACTCAACAATGCTCTCCATATCACAGCATTGGCCTTCAACAGCATATTTTGAATCAAACGATATGCTTCATTCAAATGACCAGCCCTACTAAGAAGGTCAATCATACAGCCATAATGCTCCATCTGATGATTAACACCATACTCACTCAACATGGACTCAAACAGCCTCTTTCCTTCATCAACCAAACCACTATGCCCACAAGCACATAAAAGTGCTACAAATGTGACCTCATCTGGCTTTAATCCTAGCAACCTCATTTCTTCAAACAAAGCCCATAGCATCATGTTTACCACGGCCATGATGAGCAAGGCCAGACACAATGGAGTTATAGAGAAAAGTAGTTTTCATATCATCGCTTGTGTTGACAAACACATCCAAAGCAGTGTCTATGCTTCCACACTTGGCATACATATCCACAACAGCACAAGCGAATCCTCTGTGGTAACCACACTGCCAACTCTCACCATCATACTTGTGGTGGATCCTTCTTCCCAACTCAAGGGCACCAAGCCATGCACACGCAGAAAGAGGAGCAACTGCCACGACCTCGTCAGGTTCCATCCTCAATTCCTCCAACTGCACAAACAATTCCAATGCTTCTTGAAAACACCCAGCATGACAGTAACCACTAATCATAGCAGTCCAAGAAACGACATCTCTCCCCCCCATTTGATCAAACAACCTTCTAGCAACCTCAACATTCACCAACAACACATTCCCACCTAAACAATCCAATTTCCTATACACCAACACATGCACCACCTTCCCAATCAACCGATCCTCGAAGGAGGAACATGCAGACAAAAACGCGACGAACGTATACCCATCCGGCTCAACAAAAACCTGTGTCATCTCCGTAATAACCCTGAGAGAACAACCAGCACGACCCTTACGCACAAGCCCGTTAATCACCGTGTTATAAGAAACAGAATCCCTCACAGGACTTTCATCAAAGACCTTTCACGCATTACCGGCATCCATTTGCAAAAGCGCGTTGACAATGAAGACATTGGACTCAAATCCACTTTTTATAAGGTGGGTATGAACCTGATGGCCGAGTTTTGGAAGCAAAAGCTAGGCGCAGGACTTGAGGAGGAAGGGGAAGGGGAAGGTGTCAGGGGTGATGGGTGATGATGGGTGGGGAAAAAGATAGCATTTTTTTGTAGAGAGAGAGAGAGAGCGTGGTGGGGTGAGTGGGAGAGAGAGAAGGCTCTGATGAAGAGGTTGAAGAGGAAGAGGTCGGGGTTGGGGATTTGGGTGAAGGGAAGGTGGGAGTGGCGAAGAAGGAGATGTGTGATGTCATGAGGAATGGGTCGTGGTGGCGCCCTGTGACCACCATTTGAGCGTAGATTTGGAAGGCTTGGTGAATGGTTTTGCATGATGATAACAGTGTTTTCAAATTCAGATCATTCATTTCTTGTTCTTCCTAATAATGGCGTAATATGCATGCTGCATGCTACATGCATCTTCGTCTAACCATAACTGCAAGTCTTTAGAGACGAATCTCTATGATTTGTAATTGTGAAAGAATTTTACATGAGAATTAAATATGAATTCTGATATTAAATAAATTATTTTTACATGAAACACGATATTTTTTTACGAATGTACTGGTTTTCTAGACCTTTAGGTAAACTTTCTCTATGTATGTATTTTATGTTTTAGATAAAGGAAATACTTACGGTTGTACTGTCATTCAAGAGAAAATAAATCAAATAGTTTTTATTCATTTTTTTCACGTATGTTATATTTTGGTTTTGTGACAGAAAGAGAATTGGGTTGCGCAACACCACCACCGCCAAGTTATTCTTTCGTTTCAGCGGCTACATGGACTTCTTGGAGGTCTTGGGTTTGCACAACACCAAGAATGTGAAAGATTTGTTCATGGATTCCAAATCATTCTTATTTTTTTACCAATTAATCAACAATAAACCTAATTTAAACTCACTAAATATAGCATCAAAACTTACATATGCAATCTCTCACCACATTTATCCCACACATAATTGCCAATAGTACACGCAGCTATGAAATTAGATACGCAAGCCAAAATAAGTAGGGATGACTGTGTTAAGTATAATACGTATATTTCAATCACTGATGTAGTCATGTAGAAGAGGGAATTACAGATGATTTATTTTCCTTATTTTAATTATCTGATATTTTTAGTAATTTGTTTGAGAAATACAATTCCAATTATGAACTAATTCGAAGAATCTTGATATAACTGGATGATAACGGCTAAATAATTGTATTTTAATAGTAAAAAATTAGTCAAATATTGGCCTGAAATTAATTATTTAGCAATTATTTGTGATTAAAAGTTAAAAAATTAATTAAATTGAATTTTTGGTTGCAGATATAAAAATTGGAGGTGTAACAAACAAAAAGGACAGAAAAATTGAAGAAAAGAAGAAAATTTGAAAAAGGTCCAACCCAATACGCGCGCGTCACAGGCTAAGCGGGCCCAGGAAGTACACGCGCTAAGCGCGCCTACGAAGGCCCAAAGCCCACTTCAATAACTATAAATAGAAAGGCAGTCCAAGGAAAAACACCACCCCAGAACCCCTCTCCTAAGGGTTGTTTCATTTACTCCCTTTCTTTCTTTCACCCCTCCTCTTTCACCCCTCCTCTCATTGTAAAGCCCTCATGATCATGAGTGGCTAATCCCTCTAGCTAAGGCCTGGCAGGCCTAAAAAGTCAATGATGTATGGAGCATTTCAAGAGTTATCAATAAAAAAGAGAAATTTCCTCCAGGTTCTTTTATTTATTTACCGTTCTTTCTTTTTACATCCTGTATCTCGGAACTTGCTTTCTGTTAGGGTTTAGTCCACTCGGGAGAGGGTAAAGCCTAATTAGGGGTAAGGAATGAATACTTGAATCTGTTCTAAGGGTTAGGCCACTCGGGAGAGGGTAACGCTAAAGAGAACACTAAAAAGAAGAAATTATCGGGTTATCTTTTAGAGGGTTTTCCTTTCAGGTTCTTTTATCTGCTTTTCTTTCTTGCTTATTCTGCATCTCGGACTTTGTTTTCGGTTAGTCTTTAGGCCACTCGGGAGAGGGTAAAGCCTAATTAGGCATAAGGAATGATTGCGTGAATCGGTTTTAAGGGTTAGGCCACTCGGGAGAGGGTAACGCTTAATAGAACAATAAAAGAAAGAAATCATTAGGTTAGCATGACTTAATGCCTCAATGCCCATGCTTTAGCAAACATCTAGAATGTAATCTTAATGCATCTTAGTTATTGAGTCTTCGCAAAGGGCATTTGGAAGATAGGTAATTAAGGTAGGCTTGTCATCATGAGGCATCAGGGGCAAGTAGATGGATAGATGTGGGACAGAATTAGTTCACTAGTATTGATAACAGATAAATCCAGAATCCATATATCTAGGCTAATTAGACTTGTCAGGTTTTAGCGATTTTAATATATAACTTTTATTCCCTACTTTTCTATTGTTGGTTTTTCTTGAGAGTAGTTATTCCTTATTTTACTGTTGAGTTTTATTAGGGATTTTATTAGGAGTACGTAGTTAGGCTTAGTAGATTTAGGCTTTATTTGAATTTCATAGAAGTAGTTATCTTTATTGTAATTTAAATATTTTATCTTTTAGTTTGATCTTTCAATCTTTTATCTTTTAATCTTATCTTTAAATATCTTATCTTTTATTTACCTTATCTTCTATCTTTCTTTATCTTTTATTTTAAATTCGTATCCCTTGCTTTTAAATTAGGTTTGCATTAATATAAGTATAAACAAAATTCATGTGGATTCGACACTCGTACTTCCGAGAACTTTACTACTTGTGACGATTTGGTACACTTGCCAACGAGTTAACACTGGATTTTTTTGGGCGAACTAATATATTACATTAGGTAAATTCATATTGTCAAAAACATTTTATAAAAACTAAATTGTTCAAAATCATTTTTTTAAAATAATTTAGACTCACTTTCTCCTTAAATCATATCCAACAAGATTACATCATACAAAAAGATTAATAACTATAATCCATAGCTAATCTAAATGATTGAAATTTGTAAAAATATCTTAAAATCTTATTAGAAAGTCAAAAATTTTAATTATGCTAGTTAAAATAATAATAAAATATGAAAAAAATATCTATCAAATTTTACGACAAAGAAAAAAAGATAAATGAGAGAGAAAAATATGAAATAAATTAATGATGCAATAAAGACAGGTAAAGAGAAAAAGTAAAGTATCACTCCCTTCTCTATATAATAATGTTCGTCTAATAAGAAAAAATAAATTTTAAAATAATTGTTATTTTAGTTTTTTAATGTAATATTAATTATTTTTTATTTATGTTCCTTATAATATTAATGATGAAAAAAAAGTTGATAATAATTAGGTTTATTTTGTATTTTTTTTCATTTATCAACCATAAGTCTAAACTCCAGCCCCTACGAAACCACGTGACACCTTTGTAATAGGTTCATCACCGTCCACGGACGGAAAGAAAGAAAGAAAGAAAAACTTCCGAATTAACAGAGTCAATAAATAATTGAGTTGAGTTGTTAAATGAATGCTCTTTTTCTTTTTCTTTTTTTTCTTTTTCATCAAGTTTTTATCAATGTCAGAGAGATAAGCTATTATATTTATATTAAAAAGCTACGGTATTTTTTTTTTTTTGTTTGCAACAAAGAAGCTAAATAAGTTTTGTTTAATTAGCTCAATTGGAACACAGCAACACAAGTCCGAATCTACAATGAAAGAGTCGTGCAATCTCAAAAGAAAGCATAAATAGTCGGATAAATTATTTATACAATATTATATTATCTATGCATAACCATTAATCTCTATAATAAATTATGATAGCAACAGTAGCATTAATTATTATTATTATTATTTAATTAAATACACTTATATGTTAAACTTAATTTTTTAAGAGACCTAAATTTTAGTAGTTTTTAATATAAATTTTAAAAAATATATTGTTTTATTAAGATTATATCTCACAGAATATTTATAAAGTTGATATTTATTCTCTTGATTTTACACAATTAATTTGAGTCAAAATTGAAAACTAAAGTAGAATGATTTATGTTGAAAAGCTTTTATTTCAAAACCAAATTTATAATAAAATTTAATATAAAATTCTTCACAAATTGCAAAAAATTACTATCTTAGCTTTTGCTTTAACCAAAGTTTTAAAGACATAACCATGTTTGACATTAAACAACCGAATATGAATTTTTTTCTTTCAGAAGTAAAACCACGTTTCTTGTTTACAACTGTGGGATTTTTTACCAATTACATAACACAAAGATTATTCCATCTTTGTTTGCTTTGCCAATGCTACCATTGCCTCTCTCCCACACGAAACAGCTTAATTTTCCCTATTACATGAAAAGAGTGAGGTAATCCCTGCTACAGTCACAATCACTACACCATCTTTGGAGGTGACAAAGTCGAGGGACAGTGGAATAAATTTCTCCAAATCTAGTAGTAAAATGCAATCTCAAAATACGAGCTACGCCAACCATTTAGAGTAGCTTTTCAACAAAAAGAACAAGGTTTATCTTTCATGGCAAGTTAGCTACGAATGTAAAAAATAAGAAATACAACTCAACAATTGGAATCATAATCATAATCTTCATTTTATCAAATACACATTCGATTCCTTAGAAACTACAATATTTTTTAATAACATTTTTTTTATCAACAAATGTTAATTGCTAATTTATTAATTATTTATTAATAAGAAAGATTTAAATCCACAATTTCTCATTTTCAATCCCATTTTCTCTTCAACCATCCAACCAATCTTATAACTCCTATATTCATAAAACAATATATTCTAAGTTTGTAACAAAATTGATGGACATATAAGGGTCTAGCTAATTAAGCATCATAGGAGCAACTTTAGTTTTTTACGTGTTCCTATGGACAAGTCCTTTGATATAGGAGAGGAACCAAATCAAGTGTCATATGATATGAGCTTTGTGATTTGTGTCGGCTAAGGCAAGGTGGCCCTACCCCCATCCCCATCATTGATCATTCACCCTTAATCTCTCCCTTCCTCCGTCTTACCGACAATCGTGTGAATTTGTCTTCATTATAGGTCAAGAAAAAAAGCTCTAGCAAGTCGTAAACGAAAATCCAGAGCACACAAATCCTCATTATGCATTTTTTTTTCATGTCACATATATTGTTTGCATAATTTGAGGTTGTATTATTGCATATGAATTCGAGAGACACTATTTTTGTGGTTATTGTTTTTAAACATCTTGTAGCGGTGGTTGTGGCTGGAAACTTGGTAGTGCCTTCGAGTCTTATAGATCTATGTCTTGCGATTTTGTGGTTTGCTTATGGGAAACCATGCCTTTATTTATTGTACTATTTGGCACCCAAGACTCTAAATTTTGTTAGATTTGTGGGACATCGGTCAGGGGTCCACGTACCAAATATTTGACGTAGGCACTAACCAATCTGCTTTTTGTATTTTTGGTCTCGAAAATTGCTCACAATCTTTCATAAAACCTAGTTAATTGCTTGTTTGGGGGGTATATAATTTGATTTGGATTGTTTGTATCATTAAATGTGGCCAAATATGGTAAGCACACATCTTCATAGAGAAAGTAAAACTCAGTGCACTTACCAATCCACTATAATTGTTCGGAAACTGATTTTCTAAAGTCACGCATTTATATAGGAATGAATTGGTACCATTACCTGAAGATTGAACTGTTCAATTCTCGAGTACATAGCTTAAGTATGATCTATTGAAAGAAAATATAAACTGTCTGATCTTCATATAATGATTTCAATGTGTTAAAGAATCCGGGTCCTCATCTCCCTAATTCCCTCATCACCTAAAGAATGAATAACATTAAAATCTTATTATGATGATTCACTTCAGAAGATTGTACTCAAGAATTTGTCTATATCAAGGAATCAATCAACTAAACAAGTAATTATTTAGTTGGCTCCAACCAAAAAATAAACTAAATAAGTACAGAATATTGGAGCAGTAGTTTGTGCCAACTCATATTCAACCTTAAAATGGATTTTGATTAATTGATCTTTGGTAAAACATTTGATGGTAATGTGATTTGTTGCAATCTTTATGGACTCCTTTTTTTTTATTATTCATCTTATGTAGTATGAATCATCCATTAGAGGGTTATTTTATTTCTACGAGTCAATCAATTATGCGTGTGGCCGTGTGCCCCCTGATATCAAGCTTTGGGGACCATTAAGGGATAGTCCTTGACCCTCCTCATTCATGAAATTTTTCATATGTTAAAACGCATTATTACTCACTTGGGGTTCATAAATTGACTATATCAGAATCTGGCCCACACCTCTTTTGCTTTAACTCATTATTTATGCATTCATTTACGTATTTGTTTAATTTTGGCCTCCACTTACAGTTAAGCTTCACTGAATGGTAGCAGACACAATGAAGAGGGTGATGGTATGGTGAAAAGTGCAAAATATTGGGTTAATCCAGCAAGTGCTTTCAGAGCTCTGACACTTCTATCAGAAAGGGTTGTGTTGTTTGCTTGCGCACCAAATTTCATACCCCATTTTCACAATTTTACAGATTGGAAAAAATAAAGATAAAGTGTGTATCAACTACAAGTGTGGTCGGAACATTAATTAAGGAATTAAAAACAGAATTTTTCATTGGGGCACACAAAATTATGTTTTCTGTGACTATTTTTTTTACATTCTCTTATAATCTCCACAATAAATATCTTTTCTTTTTATTTTCTTAATCAATATTGTGACACCCTCTACCTCTCACATATATATTAATAAAGGAATAAAAATTCAAATATTAATTAAAAGTATTTTTAAAACATTTTTAAATACAAGCTTTTCAAATGGGTAAAAGGCTCACATTCACTTTCTTCTACATCATATTCAAACTTGTCCAAATAAATAATAAAGTCATCTCGACTCAAAGAAAGTCATATAAGTCTCATACAATTAATATAGAACCTATATCCTAATGTCACATCCTATCAGAGCGTGGTGTTCCCGTGTCCTCTAGCATGAGGTTCTTCATAGTCATCCACCTATTCATCTGCTCCCCCGAACACAAGTTCAAGATCATCACAGGATCCAAACACAACAACACACAGGGAGTGAGTTATCACATTCCTAGCTAATAGAGAAACAAGACAATTAAATATACATATTATATAAATGAGATACCACTTGCTTAAACATAGCTCACGTAACTTCACCACTTCGTCATTCAAAATTCACTTTTCAATTATCAATCACATTACACAAGAATCCCACACTTCGATCAAGATATAATAACACATCAATTAGCAAGCATATGCAATAGTTATGCTAAGACTCAATTCTATATGCAATGTGGTACCATGTCAGTGAAAAACCACCCTGGGGCGCTTAGGAGTACATAACAAGACACACCACACAATGGGTTTGTCAGGTCACTCTCACTAAGTAAGATCATAGGGAGACCAGTCAGGGTCACGATGTTTTGCGAGAATGCTCCAACCATATGAGATCAGCATAGGCTTAAAGGAGCACTCAAACCCGGTGACCCCCAAGGCCTACACTCTGAAGAGTCCGTCAGGGCCTCTCCCTCCTGATTCAGGTCCAACCCCTAAAATAATTTTTTTTACATGCAGAAGACACTGCTCATGAATTATACAATACCCACGACCTACACTCGTGTTTTAAACACGTTCAACACAATTGCGCTACGATTTAACACTGGTTCCTAAATAGGAAACCTACATTTTCTCTTTAACACTGCGCATCAACGCTTTTCTCAAGATAACGCTGGTCGGGTATTGTACAATTCATAGCTTACAATACAATTAATTTCACATCAAGTGTTAACTACACACTTATCCACAACTAGAACTCATTCACAATTTCACATCTCATAGTGTCACAATCCACCATCACATGTTTACACGTATCTCACAAATTAACACATGTTCAACTTTACACTTATACTCAATCTCAATAACAATATTATAATCTCAAAGCAACATGTTATTCAACAATTCATCACATACTCACAATTTGAATTATCATTTCATATCCTCAATATAACAATTTATATAAAAGACTATCACAACATGAGGACTAAAATCCCTCAAATAATATTACACAATTATATCCAAATCATAGGTCCAAATATACAAATATCAAGAGCACAATTTATCAAGCAATTTTCATCAGGACATCAATATTTTATTTATAATCATAAAGGAAAAATTGCAATTTAACAAACATCCCAATATAAAATCCCAATTTAATCCTCTAAGGATCCCTACACATGTTCTCACTAATCCCCAACTGTGAATAACTCATCCCTTACCTCTAAGCGGGCTCACGTGTCTTCAGCCAGCGATAGCAACATCTCTAGCGGTTCCCGGAAATTCTTTCAATTATTCATCCGACTGCTCCGATAGAATTCCCAAACGTTAGAGAGACGGAGAAGAGATTGAAACCTCCACTTATACTGTCTTCATACGATTCCTTTTTCTCCCTCCACGAATATTATCTCAAAAATCCCAACGGTGGAAGCGTGCGGAATTGAATTTCGAACAACATATCCAAATTTCACAATAATACGTTAGAGAGACGGAGAAGAGATTGAAACCTCCACTTATACTGTCTTCATACGATTCCTTTTTCTCCCTCCACGAATATTATCTCAAAAATCCCAACGGTGGAAGCGTGCGGAATTGAATTTCGAACAACATATCCAAATTTCACAATAATCCAACGGTTAACGAAACCGGGATCGTAGTTTTACCAAGACAGCTCTGGGTTTCTGCGGGAAAGAAAAAGGCTACAATGCGAAGGGTTTTTCTCTTAGTTCAGACATGATATCGAAATTCCCAACGGTGAGAATGCTCGGAATTGTGTTGCGAACATGATACTCAAATTTCACGACGATCCAACGGTGAACGGGTTCGAGATCGTCGTTTTTCTGAGACTGGTTTGGTGGGCTGCGGGAAAAAGAAAGGGTTTTGAGAGGAGAAGGGGAAAAACGAAAATGAGGCCAAAAGGAGGCAGCTGACTTAACATAACTATTTATACCTAGGGTACTCAGCCTATTATTTGCTCTATATTTATTTATTTATTTATTTATTACTAAAAATCTTTTTAAATTTATTTACGAAAAATTGGGATGTTACAAATATCCTAAAATTATTGACCAGCCATATATAAGCCATGCAAACACAACATTTATGGCACCCCATCTACCCTCTTCTGCATGTCTTCAACTTTTCTAAGCTCTCCCACAACACTAAAAAGTTATCTGACATTACTAGTAAGAAGGAAAGTAGTTGCATTGGGAAAAAGAGAATGACATAATTTAAGTGACCCTGCAAAGTGTAAAAATTGAATGTAATCCAACAATTAAAGACCATACATTTTGTCTGTAATGATCCACAATTAATTAATGCCATGCTTAGCTTTCTAATCCCTCCCCAATTCTCCTCAGTTTCACCGTTAATTCTTCATGGAGGGACCCACAAATTTTCTTATTTTTATCAAAACTGTACTGTCATACTCTTATTTCATATGCACCTTTCTATGAACAGTCCCCTCTCCCTTTCACTTCTCACCCTGCATTTATAATAGAGCATCATTCTGCTTTCCTGCTTATACTTTAGCTTACTCGTCTTTTTCCTTCATGGCTTTGATAACTCTGTTTTCTATTTTATTCTTTATGCTAATGGCCTCTTCAAGCAATGCCTACTGGCCACCTTCACCTGATTACAGGCCAAGTTCCAAATTCAGGCCTGTGAACTTCTATAGAGGGTTTAATAATCTTTGGGGCCCTCAGCACCAAAGCATAGACCAAAATGCATTAACAATATGGCTTGATAGCTCCTCAGGTATGAGGCTTTAAATTCACTTTCAATAGTATATTGTCTACTAGTATGTATTTATGTCATTGATATTGAAATGTAACACATCTTTTGTTAACAGGAAGTGGCTTCAAGTCAAATCGACCATTTCGATCCGGTTACTTTGGTGCTTCCATTAAGCTCCATCCTGGCTATACTGCAGGAGTTATAACAGCTTTCTATGTAAGCTATGATCAAATGATTTGTACAAAAGTACAAGTTGGTTGATTGAAGTTTACACATTCATTTTTAGTTTAAGTCCACTAATGAATTTGATTAATGACAGCTTTCTATGTAAGATATGGTCAAATGATTTTTACTTAAGTTGATTGATGGAAGTTTACACATTCAATTTTAGTTTAAGTCCACTAGTGATATGGTTAATGACAGCTTTCTATGTAAGATGAGGTCAAATGATTTTTACATTAGTTGATTGATGGAAAGTTTACACATTCAATTTGGTTTAAAGTTTACTAATGATTTGAGTAATGGCCAGCTTTCTAACAATGAGGCACATCCGGGCTTCCATGATGAAGTGGACATTGAGTTTCTTGGGACAACATTTGGAAAGCCTTATACTTTACAGACCAATGTTTATATAAGAGGGAGTGGGGATGGCACAATTATTGGCAGAGAAATGAAGTTCCACCTTTGGTTTGATCCTACCCAAAACTTTCATCACTATGCTATACTTTGGAGTCCTAAGGAAATAATGTAAGTCACTGTAAATTTTACGAAATATCTGTTTAGTAGAGTTTGAAATTGCTAGATTTGTTAGTCTATGATGAAGTAGAGAAGATAGGGTAGGCAACATTTCATTTTCCACTGAAGCAGATAGAAGAGAGGTAAAAGGGAATCAACAGTATTAAACTTGGGCTCCATGCTTGTGTCATTGATTTGACTGACTCTTATAAAAAGGCAGCACAGTGTAGACACGAGTGAGTGAGAGTGATATTTTTGATTATGAAAAAGAAAGAATTTCGTTTTCTCTGAAATTGAGGAAAGGAAAAGAGGCACTTGATGACAGGGTTAATCATATAAAATCAAGATCACGTGAACAACACACAAAGTATGAAAACATAACTGTTAGAACTTAGAAGTCTGGGGTAAAGTAAAAAAATCTGGTCACTTTGTTAAAGTGACATTAATTTAGTCATATACCTTTTGGCCACTTATATAAATTAATTTCACACTTTCACTATAACATTAGATTTTAATTTTCATGCATGCACTAACGTTGTAAACTATGAACCAATTAGAAGTTATTGTTGGTATGATTTGTAAGATAAATATTATAATAATCAACAAATTTATAATATATGATGGTTTATGATGAGAGTGTAAAAATATTTTTTACTCATAACTAACATAGACTTTAATTTCTATCCTTCACACTATCAACCAATCAAAGTGTATGACATTATACAATCACAGCCACATTAAAAGTGATTTAAATTGACTGCTTTTACTGACATTATGAATTAATATATCAGATTCCTTGTGGATGATATTCCCATAAGGAGGTACCCTAGGAAGAGTGCTGAAACATTTCCACTAAGGCCAATATGGCTTTATGGTTCAATATGGGATGCCTCATCATGGGCAACAGAAGATGGTAAGTACAAGGCTGATTACAGATACCAACCTTTTGTTGCAAAGTACACCAACTTCAGGGCTGGTGGTTGCTCAGCCTATGCCTCTCGTCGGTGCCGCCCGGTCTCGGCCTCGCCATATCGCTCCGGTGGCTTGACCAGACGCCAATATTGGGCCATGAGATGGGTGCAAAAATACCACATGGTCTATAACTATTGCCAAGACCCCAAAAGAGATCACAGACTAACACCTGAGTGTTGGGGGTAACACGTCCAAAAGTGAATTTCTACTATAAAGTTATGCAATATTTGGTATGCTAAATCATTTGTTGGTTCATATAAATAGAATAATTATGTATTTTGTTACACTAAATCCGAGTAATGTGATGTGTTTGTGGTAAAGTAAATTTGAAAGTCAGATCGGATTTGGCGTATAAAAGGTGCATGATTGTTTTTTACTTATATATGGAACTATAAGTGATTTTTCACTTGAAGTGTTGCATAATTTTAGAGCAGAAGAACCAAGCTCTCTCTAATCACTACTTTGTGTGATTTATTATATATGTTGTGCTATCTTTTAGAAAGTTAATTTTTTTTTATATGGAGATGACTTGAGATGGGGCCCATCCTTGACAACAACATTGTTGCAAGTGTACGGATTGAGAGTCCAATGAGGGAGGGTCCTCCTAGAGAAGAAATTTGGTAAGATTGTGTGGATTTTTCGCTTTGTTACATTTCTCTTTCGGGTTAGAACAAGCAAAAAGGAAGAAAAGAGAAAAAAAAAATAACATCAATGTGTAATGAAGAGAGATTAGGCCGAGTGGGATTGGCCATGTTGGTGAGTGCGAATATTATAAGCACACTCTTCATTTTATAATAATGTCATTGTGATTTTATTATTCATTTTGAATTAAAATAAAATGTAAAAGTGTTCGTCTCATTATTTTATTATTCATTTTTTTTCTTTTTCACTTTTTTTTGTCTGCAAAGAAACGCATCCTCAGAGTAGTTTGAAACCAAATATAATGCCATTTAATCAGAGAAATTAAAATGTCTGTAATTCTCAATGTTCAAAGGGTCCCTTTAATTTATTGCAAGGAAACTTCTTCAGCGTTTCAGCAGATTCTCTTCACAGGTCTGCCATGATTTGCTTGAAAGTTGAATTATTAACAATAGTACTCTAGTTTCAGATTGGTTCATTGATCTAATTATCAACGGTATCATTGGCACTCTGAACTTACTCCAAACTAAAGGACTAGACAATGAATGTATATCAATTTTTTTTTAATTCTCTATAATTTGTGCATATTACACATTTTTTTAATTAGAAAATTCGTATATGTTTATATAACAAAAAATTTGTGTAATAAACGTAAAGTTATGGAAGAGTAAGTTGCTCCTCAACAGTTAAAAACATGATACTGTTTACCTTTATAATGCACTGTTGAAGATAAGGTACACTATCTATTTATCTTTATGAAATAGGTGCTAGCAATCACGCCATATACAAAGTAATTAATAAAAGGGAAAATGAAGTGGCTAGCTATCACAATTCACAAACATTAAAATGGCAACTTAGTTGCGTTTTGTAAATTTGGGGATGTCGATTGTTCCTCCAAATTAGCAAGCATGATTTCTTGTTGAAGATGCATGGCAGCATGGAGACCATAGTAACGTAGAAAGTGGAGCTAGCCCCATAATGAAATGATCAAACGAATAGGGTCGTTGATGGGTAGCTTTCAAACCATTAAGGTCAAATGTTTTTCTTATTAACAACTAGATATAGCTAAGCAATATTAGTGACATTGCCCTACTCCTTTTGTAAAAAAATTATTTTTTTTTAAAAAAAACCCACTCTTTGTCAGTGAAATCTTGTCCATTTCCTTAATCTTACTTCTCAAAAACTCCTCCATCGCCTCCGCAAAAACACCACTAGATTCGATCCAAAACAATAACCCAAATAGAAAAACACCAATCATCACTCAAGCAAACAAGAACATAATCAACACCATCATAATTCAGCTACTTCTCAAAATTTCTCCACTCTCTCATCGTCCCACAAAGCCTAATTCTTACTCTAGTATAGACAATAATATCAGGTCAAAGTAGTTTGCTAAAACAAGTTATTTATCATACATAAAAAATTTCAATAATTTTTACATTTGTTTTTTTTTCTTTCTTTTATGTCACTGGGCTTTAAATATAATTTTCAAGCCTGTCTTCTAATTTCCTCACATTGTGACAAACAAAAATCATCAAAAGACAGGATTTATGCATTATATATGCCTGTGATAATTGAAAACCAGAATACCAGATTATATTACAACCAGTAGAACACTCTTGCAATGTTGCATTACACATTTGAAATTGAAGCTTTTTCAATTTTTTTTATTTATTTCTTTTACTGCCAAGACAATTTATAGGTACGCACGGACCTAAATTGCATACAAGTAAATAGTTAAACTTCATTCCACCAAAAAAAAATATAGTAAAACTTCATGCATGTTTACAGGTTCTACATCCATATTGATCGAGCAGGTTTTTATATGCATTTATTTATTCTTGATTATGATAAAATAAGATATGCATTGATAATATAAAATGTTTTTTTATACATTAAGTCAATCAGAAATTATGGTCAAATTTTTTTTAAGGTAATTTTTATTAAAAATAATATTTTTTTATTAAATGAAATATAAAATATTTTTACAATTAAAGTGAATGAATTTTTTTTTTTTCAGAAGTACGTGTAAATTAAACTCATTGATTAGGGTGTTTTTTTTTTCCAGGAAACAAAATGGGAAGTGCAAGAAGTAAATCGGGAAGTGTGGGAAGTAATTGCCCGTTGATTATTATGCTGGGTTCAAAGTATTTCTTGGTTTACCTTGCAGCCCATGGGCTAAAAAAATGAATGGGCCCAACACTAAATTCCAACATATATGTAATTTCGGCGTGGAAAGGAAATTACCAAATTGCCTCGCTTTCCCCAACGAACCTCGTTGTTGTGAATCGCGCTGCTGAATCAATCGTTCTCGGTTTTCGCGTACTCTACTCGTTCATCCCGACATGGTAACTAGAATTCTTTTTCTGCGATCAATTCTTCGTTTTCGTATAATTTTTCAAACAAAATTGAATTGAATGATGTGATGTTATAATAGGTTTGCTTGGCTTGTTTGCTGCCCCTCTTTCTCGTCCCAATCGTCAACATCCTCCCTCTTCTCTTCCATTTTATCATGGTAAGTGCAATTCCCCTTTTTATTATCTTTATTTTACCCAAACTAATAATAACAAGTGAAATTTATGGTACGGAATAAATCGTACTGAGAGGAATACCCAATTACCCTCTTTATGTGCGCTTATGGTCTCTAACAAAGATTAAAGATTAATCACTGCTTCGTATTAATACCATGGACACCAAAAAGAAAAAGTGAAATTTATAGTTATAGGATATGTTTGGGTGATTGTTGATCTATGATTCTGTTTTTCAGGGGAAAATCTATCGGGTTTTTGGTTGGGAGTACAGGAAACCGGAGAGGGCTCCTCCTGCATGTCCATTCAAGCCTCCAGCCAACAGGGTTAGTGAAGTAAGCCAATGACTAATTTTAATTGTTTACGAAAAAGTTTAATTTTTATGTGCTACTATCAATCATAAATTAGAAATCATGATATATATATATGACTTTTAAAGTAGTTATTGTGGAAGTTAACAAACTTTGCTCGAGCGGATTAGAATGGCAGAGGCTTTGTTAGTGCTCAATTTGCTTTTACTTTTAGTATGTTGGAAATAACCAATGTGATGTTGGGGTGTGAATTCCTTGTTGGCGGTGCGCGATGAGTGAGAGTGTAAGACCACACCAGTGTTATCAATGGCGGATGGCAGAACATGGCAAAAGGCCCAAATTCCGCCTTATAAACATGCCACTGTGCCTTATGGTGCCGCCATGGCAGGCCTCCCTTCACAAATTAGCTATGGCGGTTGGCAAAAAATCCGCCACGCCATTCCGCCATGGTGGCTATTTTTTTAACATGGACCGAACTTTACAACTTTACAGGATCGAGGAATGTGAGTCCAGTGTCAGCTATGGCCTAGGTGAGACATGGAGCTTCCATTTGAAGTGGAGGATGTCCCCACTAATGACCTTGCTTTCAGGAGTCACATCAGCCATACCATGATTATTTACAGTATGTGGTTGTAGCACTTCCTTGTGCAATGGCTGACAACTGTGTTGCTTTGTAGATCTTTCTGAATATTGTGGGCGAATTGTGGATGTCAAGATATGCATAAACCTTGTGAGGACATGGAGGAGAAGGTGCAGAGATTGGAGATGTTATTAGAGTAACTAGAAGCACGTAACTAATCCATTAGATCAACTAATGTCTTCCTAAATGATTTGGAATAGTCATTTTAATGCACTTCAAGTTCAAGATGCTTTTGTTAGTTTAGATTTTATGTCTATAGAAAAATTTTAAATCAAGTAGGATGATCCATGCTAGAAATATGAATTACGGAGCACTGTTTGAGTGTAAGGGTATGTTTATCGAACAGAACATATTAATCCTTTTATTAGCTCTTTGTAGAAGTCTTCATTGGAGACATCGAGACATAATATTGTGGAATAGCTTTTGAGAAACAATCTTTTGTATTCTTCAATTGCATATATGATCATTTTGCTCCAATTTCCACAATAGGAGTTTTCTATTGCATTATAAGAAAATGCTGAGATCTGGTTCCAAATATTTTGATCCCACTAGCATTTAAATTTAATTTTTTCAAAAAAAAATAAAATATTCTTTTTCTTGGTGGTTTGTTCTAAAAACTGTCACCAGCAATGTGATTTAGAACTTGAATTCTGTAAAATTTGCAAGTTGATAGGCTATCATTCTGAGCCAATTCCAAGTGTAAATTGATCTCATATTGAAAGAAGATCAACATTGTGTCTAAAGAGTTAGAAAAGAGGAAAACCTAATCCTAACAAATGATGTGGAATTCCTGGAGTATCTCTGTATCTGTAGCCTATAGGATTTTGTGGCCAGGCCTCCTGTTGTGAGGATATTTTTATGAGTTAGAATGAAAAAAAAAAAAGAGTTTGTTGTATTATGTTAAACTTTTGATTTTGCAGTTTATTATGACTGATTCTACTTAATTTATTTTGACGGATAATGAAGTTTAATTGGTGAAATTGATGAGAATTTGAGTTAGAAATGAAGCCTATTCTGCTACCTTTTTATCCTATGTTACTTGATAGATTATTGCTGGGGGTTGGTCATTTACAAAGACAGTATTATATCAGGAACAATTTTAGCGTTGTTCACTTGTCTGTATTTGGTTTAGCTGACAAGACCTAGTGTTACCGATGATCATATGCATCTCCCAATTGAGAAACAATCTGTTTGCCTGTCAATTATTTGTTTTTCTTAAAGATGAATTTTGATTTATCCTTTAGACAACCACTACCAGGTAGTGACCCTTCAGTATTCCTTCTTGATTGTTGGTGTTCCACGTGAGATGATGATGGATTCTGTATTTAGTTAGTGTTTGCACCATGCATGCGGCGTATAATTCTTGTGTTGACGTATGTGAATGCTTACAATTTTGTGTTGACGATTTCGTGGATGAAGCTTCCATGAATTCAAATGTGAACTGAAATTACAAAATGGCAATGTTATTGCAGGCTGAGGCAGATGTTGAACCAGTTCCAGCAGATCCTGTTAAGCCTGGAAATGTAGATGTCAAGCAAGATTAATCTGGCGTACCTATTGTATAAGATTTGAGTTTGACAGGAGTAAAATGTATGATAACATCTGATGGTTTATGTATGTTTGTAACTTATATTAAATATCTTGTCTTGTCATGACCATTGTTTCAAAAAATAAAAAATAAAAAAGATGTTTGGTTGGTTTAAATTTGAAGTTGCTTTTATTTTTAAAAGTACACTTCACTAAAAGTAAAAGAAAAATATAATTTATGGATAAAGTTAAGAATCTTGTATAAGTTTTATTTTGAATTTACTTTTTATATAAAAAAGTTTAAACAAATTATTGTATTATAAACTTAATTGTCAATTAAATGTAATTTTACGGAATTGAAATAATTTAAATTTAAGTTTAAGAAAACTCAAATACACTTCCTTTTTTCTTGGACTTTAATAGACTATTTTTTCATTGTTATGGTCAATTTGATATGGGGAAAATCTAAGGAGGGACATTTATATATAAAAAAAATGCTAATAAATTGCATTTAAAAGTAATTTATGAATTTTTGTTAGTTGAATTATTTTGTATATTTCTACAGTTTTATTAATTTTTAAATTTTTTATAATTTAATAGTTTTTTTAATGAGAAGTTAATACTTCCAAAAAAAATATACTAACTTTTCTCTTATTAAAATATAAAATTATTAACAAGTCGCTGACTTGGGTAAAATTGAAGTTAGATTTTTTAAATAAATTTTTGAATTTGAGTATTTCAAATAAATAAATGAAAAAATATCGATGAGAAAAATGTTACTAAAGGTGGTCAACCACCAATAGCATAGTTACCTTAAAAAGAATTATAAAATTAAAATCATAAATCAAAACATTATTGCATAATTGTGTTGAATTTTTTAATTCTTACTATATTTAAATCAACTCCATGTTCAACGAAGATTAGAGGAGTGCTGGCAATGTATTCCTTCTAACCTCCTTTATTATTAATTAAAATTTATTAAAAATTATAAAATTATGTGTTAGGAGAAATCTGTTAGAGAGTATGTTATTTATATTTTTCCGAAAACTATTTGTTGCAGTTACTTTTCTATGTATTCACACATTTTTAATAATTGGATGAAGATGCGATAGTTGATATTGGAAGCGTATTTTAAGTTCAATCTACCAAACACAAAATATGAGTTGTCCGATCTTCGTATACAATTTCGAGTTACTAATGAGTACGATAAACATTGTGTGCAGAGAATCCGGATCTGTGTTCAACCCAACCAATACCACACTAATAAGTAATAAATTAAAATATGCCATTAAACTCGATTCCTGTACTAGCTAATAGTTATGAAGGAATTGGATTATGATGTTAAAATTATGAGCTTCACATATAAATGATTTATATAATGGAGCATCAGGAGCATTAAGTGTATATTTAGTACTAATGAAAATATTGTATTAATTATAGTTAATGTTATCCTTTTGAGTAAATTCGTTTGATCTTGTAACCATCTAAGTTACCATGGGAGTAACATTAGGTCTTAAAGACAGATTTGCAACGACTCTCATTTTGTTCCATAAATTTTAACTCTTTTTTCATGACATCAAAGTATTTTATCAACATTTTCACTATTCATTTCCTTAAAAAAAAAAATATATATATATATATATATATCACTATTCATGGCTTGTGAAACTTAACTGGGCCATTCTCGATTCTTAAGTCAACTTTAAACTTTTGTAGATACACGACATAATTATATTTACTTAATATGAAAGTTATTTTCTCATTACAAAACAGTTTTTATTTTATGTTTCATTGCATTTTTATAATCATATTTTCTTTATTAAATTTAAACATATACTGTACAATTTAACATATAACATACCAGTGATATGGTAATAACAGTAATATATAAAAGTAACATAATGTTTTGTGCATTTATTTTAAATAGCTGCAACTGCTATTCCATCACATTGCCGTATGAATGTTTGGTTTGGGTGGTTGAAATATATGATTGTTATTGATTCAAACCAGCTTTGCCTTTAATGCTATCACCTTTGCAATTGCAATATGCACCAAGTCCATTAATCTCTATATTCACCCTTGATGATTTCGTCTCACCACCGGGGGGCCCTCGCCCAAGTCACGGTTATTCTGCCTCACCCTACAACTCAGCTGCTTAAGTAGTTAATGATCGAGTTGAAAGTCAAGCTAATGTTATGATCAATTTCACAAAATTTGGGATTGAAATCAAGTCAATTTAATAACGGGGCTCATTAACCAGTTATTATTCCTTTTAAAGCGTAACTTCTGTATAAGTTTTCAAGAATTTTGCCTCCATTAGCAGTTTTTACAATAATAAATGGCAAAATACGGTTTGGAAAAACATATTAAATGTGTATTTATGGTACTAGTATACTTATCATAATTAAAAAATAGAAACGTCCAGTCAATGAAAGACGAGGAACGTGATTGACAAGTGTATGGAAATTAGTGGTAGAAGCCATAAAATATGTTATAAATAACGATAATAAGAATAATAATCACACTAAAATTAATTTCATTGAAAGAAAAAAAAAAGGAACATTGTGCTACCAAACATACTTTAACACCCATTTTCTAATATACTATTGGTTGAGATTAACATGAGTCTCATTAGCTTGAATATGAGACCCTATTAAGAAAAAAAATGAAACTCACATTTAGTGAGATTCATGTGAATTTCACTCGATGAAAAAAATTGTATGAAAATAAAGTATTAGAGATTGTGTTGATGTTATTTCTCTATAATCCATAGTTGCATAATTCTACACACGTTCCCAATATTAATGCATAGCTGTCCCCAGAGAACGCATGCAGTTGAGAGGAAGGTGCATGACTAGGCTTTCAGCTTGACATGATCAATGATCAGTCTCTGCGGTGATGTTGGATAAGGTTCTCAACGTCATCAAAATTTGAGACATAAAAAGAAGAAAGAAAGAAAAAATGCTTGCAATGCAATTGTAAACTTTGATGCCCCTATGGCCTATTCTTTTGAGTGGAGGATTCTATTCCACACATGGCATGAATAAAAACCATTAAACGAATCCTTGTGTCATTTCAAAAAGCTTTCAAATGCTCCATTAACAAATAAGACATTATGTGAATTTTGTATAGTACGTAATCTTTCAATTACTAATTTTGTTCGACTTCTGATAAGTTAAGAGGGTTTAACTCAATTGTGAGTAGAATATAAACTTTTTATATTGTCTTCAATTCTTACGAATAATAAAAAAAAAAAACCTTCTGATACGGTTACTGTCCAAGTCATGTAACTCAAGTGGGGGGAACAATTAAGCAAAGTGGTTTCACAATAGAATGAGACTGTTCCATGACCCATGTTTCGGTTTTGTTCACTGATTAGGACAAATCAGGAGTTTGGTATTAAAATTCATGGTGTAGAAGTCAAATACTGAATTCAAGCTAGCTTTTAAACGGAATTGACAGCATGGATTTTCTGGTTAAATTTCTCTTAACTCTATTTCTTTTCTTGTCTTCTCTCCCCTTTTTCTAGCTTGTGGTATTTCTCTTTCTACTTCTATTATTTATACATATAATTGAACTTGAATGTGATGTTTTTCATTGATACGTTTCCCCTAACTGAACCATAAAATTTTTGCATGGTTATTAAAACAGATGAAGTAGATGAAGGCAGTTTTTGTGGCTCTACATACATGGACCTCACATATATGTTTCATTTCACATTCTTTCTTCGTTAGTTTCATCTTTTTATGTCAGAAAAAGTAATGTCAAGTTGAGCATTAAGTTCAAGGAGCGACGACTTTGAATCCTCCACAAGCCTTTAGAAGTGTCAAATTCACAGGTTTTACCTGTACTTTCATGAAAAAAACTAGCAAAAAGATTACTGTACAACATAGTACTACTTTTCTGTCACATGATTTCTGGGAAAGATTGCACTGAAAACTAGTTTCAATATTTTGTGGTTGAGCACGTAATTATCAAATCTTTTTCTGTGGTTAATAGCCTGCATATATATATGGTCTCTTCTGTCTAATTGAAGAGTGAAGCTAAAAAGTTGAACTAGCAAACTATGGTTTCTGATAGATCAAAATCTGTGAGGTTTGCCAGTTTTTCCCTTTGACATTGAGTTGCAAACTTGTACGTAATTAGAAATTAGTGTAACATATGCCAGTGACTATATTAATTTATTAATGTTATAGGACATGTGTCAATTGATGTGATTACAATTTTGTATGACTTGGTTATTTTCATCACTTCTTTTATTTATTTTTTTCATTTGGTTTTGGTGCTGAAACTCAATTGTGTATATGTGCATCCAGATTTCAAGATGAACTTGAGACAAATAAGTTAATGGACAACAACAAAGAAAGTCACTTGTCAATGGTGTCCTTTAATGAAGTGAGTAATGATAAACAAAAGGGTGGGAAGGATGCAATAGGCAACAAGTCCTCTGAGGATGGAAGAGAACTTTCAAGGGTCTTCTCTGAGGATTATGATGCAGCAGAGATTTTGGTATTGGATCCTAGGGGACATAGAGTAAACACATGGAACAAAATTTTCTTAGCGGCGTGTTTGCTTTCGTTATTCGTGGATCCTCTATTCTTTTACTTACCAGTGGCTAAGAAAGACAAGTGCATTGATATGTCAGTTGGTCTTGAAGTGTTCCTCACCATAATCCGATCATTGATTGATGCATTTTACATTATTCAGATTTATTTTCGGTTTCAAACCGCTTATATTGCTCCTTCCTCTCGTGTTTCTGGTAGAGGAGAGCTTATCATAGACTCTTCAAAAATTGCATCGAAGTACATGCGAAGAGACTTCTGGCTTGATCTAATGGCTGCTCAACCACTTCCACAGGTATGTTCCTGACATTAAATGTGCATTCATTTCTTCTCTGATCCCAAATTTTCTGAAAATTTGTTTGTGAAGAAGAAAAGGAGATGAGTTGATTCTTATAAAATTGATGACAACTCCAAAACTTACCTTATTTATGCTTCAGCATCATCCAATAGGATTGCTTAACTATTGAACACTATTAGCACATCTTAGTATTCTAAATGGGCTTAGTCAACTCTAAGTGTATATTAATACTGATCACAATAAAAGTATTACCTCGTGCATTATTGCTATCCCTATATATTGATAATTTTTCTAAATCTTATACCGAGAAATCAGGGTCAACTTAACAGTTGATTTGCAATTTTATACTTGTGAATCTAGATAGTCTGAGACTAAGAAGACTTCTTAATGCAGTGATTGTTTTTCCTTTCATTTTTATTGTTAATTTACACCAGCCTTATGATCACATTCTGCCAAATAGGTGAAACTTGAAAGAAAATGATAAAGACTACAAAGTATTTGTTTTGTTAAATGATGTGTAAACATAAATTGTAAGCTTTTTAAGGATGTATCTTTTCATAAAACACTTTCACTTCCTTCCACTCCACTTGTGCTATGATAAAACGAAAATATAGTAATATACTAAAAGTCTCTACTTGGTCGTGCCATTGGCTGTATTTCTCAGGTTCATTTTGCTGAACTAAATTGATGTTACAGCTCTAAATGCTATTGTGTCTCAGTTGTGTACGTCCTGTTTTGTTTCTTCTGTGGCAGGATAACATTTTTTGTAATTCATATACTTGTTAGGTATTGATTTGGGCAGTAATTCCAAATCTAAAAGGGTCTCAAATGATTGCTTCAAGGCATATTTTACGCCTTGCTTCCATTTTCCAGTACCTCTTGAGATTGTATCTTATTTATCCTCTATCATCTGAAATCGTCAAGGCAAATGGGGTAATGATGGAAAAGGCATGGGCTGGGGCAGCATATAATCTGATGCTCTATATGCTAGCTAGTCATGTAAGTCACTTTTCCAAGTAACTTTTTGCATAAGAACTTATGATGGACTTTGTACTATAGCTTTCAAATTTGGAATATTATATATGAAGAGGCTAAAATATAATTTAGGTTACTCATTTGAATTTTTTGTTTTAGGTCCCTTAAATTTAAAAAGTTTCATTGGAGTCTCTTAAAGTGTCTTTTAGTCCCTTAGAGTGTATCTGTAATACTAAAATGGTCATTCCACCAATTTTTTGCATTAACATGTTAACTTAGGCTGACGTGGTAAACACTTATATGATGTGACATCTCTTACCGTTTGTCAATTGTCACCAAATTGATCAAATTAGTATGATAAACTAACGGAATGATCACTTTAAAGGATCAAAATGAAACTTTTAAAATTTAGGTAACCGAATGAAAATCAAATATTAAGATGAGCAACCAAAATTACATTTTAGCCTAAATGAAGATCTCTTTTTCCTTTCTTTTTTGTGATTTTCATTTATTTTTTATCTTGTTTTGTTGCTTCTGATTTAATTATTAACTGTCCCTCTATTTTAAAAAAGGTTTTAGGATCCTCTTGGTACCTGTTATCAATTGAACGCCAGAATGAATGTTGGAAGAAAGTTTGTACACTGCAGTACCCACACTGCCAGTATCGTTATCTTGATTGTCAAAGCATGGGTGACCCGGATAGGATTGCTTGGTTAAGATCAAGTAATCTCTCAAGTCTATGTGATCAAAGCAGTGATTTCTTTCAATTTGGCATCTTTGCTGATGCTCTCAATTTGGAAGTTACGGCCTCTAAATTCTTCAACAAATACTGTTACTGTCTCTGGTGGGGACTAAGGAATCTTAGGTAACTTCATTTTTTGATGTAAAAATGGAATAATTTATCAAATAACAACTTAGTTGCATGGAAATAAACATAATTCAGAGCATAATCATCACTTCGTTGAAGATCAGAAATACTATTATTCATTGATTATTATAAGATTCCAATCAGCCATATGTTAGTGAATGATAAGATGATTTATAAGAAAGTAAAACTCAAAATTTCTCTTTCTTTTGTTTACTATAACCTAGACCTTCGTGGGCCTAAAGAAAAATAGTATATTCTTTGCATCTTAACAGCCATTCTTTCTTAATCCTAAACTTATTTTCAGTCCAAACTAGAGTTTGTGATATTCTAACCAATAATATGCCAAATTTGCAGCTCTGTGGGACAGAATCTCTTAACTGGCACACGTGTTGCAGAGATCAATTTTGCTGTGATCATTGCAGTTCTTGGATTGGTGCTTTTTGCATTGCTTATAGGCAATATGCAAGTAAGTCTAGCTGTTGCTAGCCTTCTAATGTGCTGCAAGTCACAGGACTTGATAATAATTTGCAAAAATAAACTCACTGTCTGTTATTATGATAGTATTCCTTAACATCAGGATTATTTATAGCTTTTTCCTTTCGGCTTACAAGGATTATTTTGAGTTTAATATAAAATTTCTGAACCTTATAAAAACAGGCTTGTTATACTTTATAGTGAATTGATCATCCATATAAGAACTATTAGGTTTAGAATGATCTTTAATTTAATTTTTTCATTGATGATTGACTCTTTTTGTTGGCAAAAGTTTATTGAGGTACTAACTAGGACCTTGATCCAAGCTTGCTAGCCCCACTTTTAGTAGGGGATAAAGCATGCACCATGAATATGTGTGATAACTAAATAAGATCATAACTCTGATCCTCATATCTTGCATTTTTATCCTTTTCATATAACTGAAATTCTTATCTAATTAACAGACCTACCTGCAATCCACCACTACACGGCTAGAAGAATGGAGAATAAGAAGGACAGATACAGAAAGATGGATGCATCACAGGCAGCTCCCCCGTTACCTAAAGCAAAACGTGCGACGTCATGAACAATTCAGATGGGTTGCTACTAGGGGAGTTGATGAGGAAACTATTCTCAGAGACCTTCCCATAGATCTAAGACGTGACATCAAACGCCACCTTTGCCTCAATCTAGTCCGACAAGTAAACCTTTGTTTTCTTTTCTACACGTACTTTCATTGACACAGTTTTGTGAAGGAGAAAACTTGGATGTAATTTCTTAGATGCTGTTAGTATTGTTCCCCAATCAGAATTGGAATTTCATCTTGATAACCTATGTTGATCTTTAATACAAACATTTATTATGCAGATTAATGAGGTAAAATTCTAATTCTGATTGGAGAACAACACACTAAGGAACTGCATCTAATTTCCTCCTTCTGTGAATTGTGAAAATTTCAAATAAGCTTCTCATGTTAGAGATGTAATTTAAAAGCCTCAGCCTTAGCTTTTGGAATGGGTGGTTCATGACATAGTATCTAAGCTTATATGGCTTGGTGATATAGATTTTGATCCTTGCCCCCCTATTCATCTAATAAAAAGTTGAATTTCAGCACAAGGTTGTTGTTGGTGGGACATTATCCATGCTACAAGTCCAAAGGGCACCTGCATGAAGCGGCCCGATGGATATGTACTATAAAGAGTATTCATGTATCTTCATCTAACAGCTTAAGTTTTAGCAATTTTTGGTTCATGACAACAAGAGTTTTACCTTGTTAACATGTTTCTTGGGAAACAAGCAACTAAGAAGGAACTACTTATTGGCCCATGGCAGGTACCACTATTTGATCAAATGGATGAAAGGATGCTAGATGCAATATGTGAAAGGCTGAAACCTTCTCTTTTCACTCCAGGCGCTTGTGTGGTTCGCGAGGGTGACCTGGTGAACGAGATGCTTTTCATTGTTCGAGGACGCCTAGATTCTTGCACCACCAACGGTGGCAGAACAGGTTTCTTCAACACCTGCAGACTTGGCTCTGGTGACTTCTGTGGTGAAGAGCTCCTGCCATGGGCCTTGGACCCTCGTCCAACGGTAGTCCTTCCTTCATCAACTCGCACGGTGAAAGCCATCACCGAAGTGGAAGCCTTTGCACTCATTGCAGGGGACTTGAAGTTTGTGGCAGCACAATTCAGAAGGCTGCACAGCAAACAACTGAGGCACACTTTTAGGTTCCACTCCCACCAGTGGAGGACTTGGGCTGCGTGCTTCATACAAGCAGCATGGTTCAGGTATAAAAGAATAAAGGAGACAAGTGAACTCAAGAGAAAGGAGAATCTGATGATGGCCTTTGTTCCTGGAACAACTGGCTCTGAACATTTCTCTGCACCTCTTCAGGCCCCAAAGGGCACAATGTATGCTGCAAAACTAGCTTCCAGCCCAAGGAAAGGTAGGAGCCTAAGATATGGGCCTGAACTTGACATTCTTGGTTCATTGAGGAAGCCCCTTGAACCAGACTTTACTGATGATGAGTGATGAAAGCATTGAAAAAGTTGTTCATTTGGAGAGGGGATGCAAATCAGTGTGTACGATAATAAGACTGTTAAATGAGTATGTGGTTCTTGTTAATTGTAGTAAACTTTGTAACTGTGAAGGAGTCCTCATCTTTTAGACTAGGACAAAGGATGGAAATAAAGTAGATCTGAGGCAAAAATTTTGTATGAATAAACAATTTGACTGTTGCCACAATGTCCTTAACACAAGTGGCATCAGGTTCCTTTGTACATATTCCAGACTCTAATTCTAGTCTACTTTCTATGTAGTTTAGTTTGAACTACTCTTTGTCTTCTCACACAAGTAATAGGCTTCTTTTGTTAAATAAATAAATATGCTTATGAATATTTGGTCTGTGTGTGACAAGTCTTATTTATGAGAGACATGACAATGGTTCGAACTCAGAATATTTACAATCTGGTGAGTTAGTTTTCACATCAAGTTTTTTTTTCAGTGCATTTGACCACAAGAGCTTGCTAAAAAAAACAAATATATAACCTAAAATAACCACTCCTTGCTAAATAGGTTACATGAAGTTGTAAATTTTATTTCGATATACTAAAAATTGCAATTTTATGGAATAGAAGACTCTTGATGGAGATAAAATAAATTACTTGTTATGGGTGGAAAAGAAGTCATACTGTTGCACTGCTATGGTCTATACTAATTTATGTTTGGTGAAATAATTTGGACTGCATTAGCTGCTAATGATTGAACACAATATTGTTTTGGTCACCAATACATGATATTAAGGCATTTATATCTTACACTCCCACTATTGCATCGGACACCTTCCATTGCATTCTGGAAAGTCCATTCCGAAATGCAATGGAAGGTGCAGGATGGAATAATGGGGTGCAGGATACAATTGCAAAGAAATTTGAGCACAGCGGCATCTAATTGTGTAATGGGGCTGGCCCAAGATTATACTAGTTACCCAACTCAGTGGCAGATTTTACTTCCTGCACCACCTTTTTGCTTCTTGTAGCCCCAAAACAGACTTGAATGGACACAAATATTCCTGCACCACCACCGACCCCCTCCACCAGCCCCTTCCCCTCCGACACAGCCGCCATCAACACCTTCTCTAACAACTGCAATGGCGACATGTGTTGGGACTCTAGAAGGTTTTTTCAGAAGTATAAAAAAATTAGTATCTTCTGAAAAGACCTTTCCAAAAGTATGCAAATGTACTTCTAGAAAGGCCTTTTTGAAAGACATTTTTTTTTCGCTTCAGAAAGACATTTCCAGAAGAATATTTGCATAATTCCATAAAGGCCTTTCCAGAAGGATAAAAAATTAGTGACTTCCGAACAAGCTTTTCTAGAATAGGGTCACATTCTACATTTCTCTTTCGTCTTCGACTCCATCTATGCCTTCTTCCCTGCCTTAGAGTTTCTGATGGTGGTGTTGGGGGTTGGTGGTTGGGTGGAGGTGGGGCACGGTGGTGTTGAGTGGCTGACTGCAGGGGTAGTTTTGGGTGGTCTTGGAGGTGCAGAAAGTAAAAGTCCTCAGTGGCAGGATCCAATGTTTTGCCGAAAAGCCCAACTAAATTGGTAATTTCCTATCATCAAAAACTTTTTGGGCCTTGAGTAAACACCATCTCCAAACGGTTTGTTTGTGAATTTTCTACCAGGTTTGTATGTCGGCACGGTTCATGATGATACTTTAGTTGTTGAATAACATACAACACTATCAATTTAAAGTAGGCATGGCAATGAAACCCCATGCGTATCCGTCCAAATCCGTCCCGATTTTGATAGGAAATACCCAAGTTGATCGGGTAAGGATTCGGGTTCGAAAATTATCCAACTTTTTTAATTGGGTCGAGGTCGAAGATGTCACTACCCGTCTCATACCCATTCTCGTACCACTCCAATGATGAAATTATTAAAATTTTATTAATTACTTGTTAATTTTTTTATAATTTTTACATAATTTAATATTCTTTTCTTGATGATTTTTGTAAACAAATGCATTGCAAATACAAGTAGTTAAAAATAAATGTATAACAATCAATTGTTTTAAAATTAAATTTTTAATATAATTTTTTTACAAAAAAATAAATTTACAAATCTAGATCGGAGACGGGGATACCCATATCCGACAAGTACGGGGATGGAGTAACCAATTTTAACTCATCGGATATCGGGGGAGTCGAGATCGGAAAGGGAAACAATACCCGTCTCTGCCCCGTTGCCATGTCTAATTTAAAGTGTGCACATGTAGCCAAATAAATAAATTTCTTTAAATTAAAATAAACTGAATGTGCCTATTGCTTCATTCATTCTACATTTATATTTGATTTCCTCTATATCCTAAGAGGGAAATGGACGCTCTGTCTCACGTTAAATTATAACATGACAAGGTTATATTTAAATTTTGTCTCTCTAGAGAAATTAAATAAATAAGAAAAATTAGTGTTTATTCAAAAAATAAATGAAAACTTTTAATATAACTTATTATATGCATAACTTATCATCATATATACATGAGAGGATGTTGGAGCATTCCTGAGATATTTCTTGATAATTCTTATTATTATCACCTTCTTTATTCGTGCTTGGGCATATTTTAGGTGGCAGAGGGGTAGTACATGGGTAAAAAGCCCAATGTTTGGCCATATTCAACTGCATGTGACTTGGTCTTAAAAATGTCACATATGATGAAAATTTCAGAAAGAGTTAAGGGGGTCCCAAAGAATATTTGAGACAAGAAGTTCGACAAGCCACAAACACTGAAATCACCATTTCATGGAAATCAGCATATTTATTGACCGACATTACTTAACGTTTAATGGACGACACAGAATATTCCATTCTCATTTACCAAATCAAAAACTATTGGTTCAGTTTCTTTTGAAGAAATTATCTGGTCAGTTCTCATCAACATCTCCAGAGAATTTAAAAATATAATAATTATAATTTCTTTGAAAATAAAGTAATTCTCAAACATGTCATAAAACACATATTTTCAATGGGAAAAAAAAGTCCTTTTCATCTTTATGTCCCATTTAACGTCAACAAGTCCACTTGGCATGCTGTTTTTCTGCTCACCACTCTTTTTTTTTTATTACACTTTTCAACTACTTTACTAATGTCGTTGCTATAACTAGGAAGTTTTTATTTTGTCAATGAAGGCTTAAAATTATCGATTAAAGAAAAAAACAATAAGTATTAAATTAAATATAATCAATAGTAGCATATCAATAATCTAAATGTTTTAATTAATATTTTTATTTCTTTTAACAAGTGGCCCAAGAGAGGGGAAATTCAATTTTTATTACAACTTTAAATAATAACTCAATTGAAGCATATACCTAATTCCGAGTTCCTATGAGTGCTTATCATGCAAATTTGTGCATATCAAAGTGGCCACAGCCGTAAGTTTTGAATAAATAGATTAAAGGTAATGATTAGAGAGTGCATGTTAGAGACAAGTACATTCTAGCTAACTTCCTAGCATCATATACCCTTGGAATTTTGTCTTGCAAGCCAAGCCAAATTAAACAAACAAAAGAAAGAAAGAAAATTCTAAACAACCAAAAAACAAGAAGTTTAAGCTTTCTTCTCGGCAATCGATGCAGCAAACTTATTGATTCACTATTATGTCTAGCATGGTCGTGCCATGCTTTGATATCATAATGCTTGCATGCTTGCCTTAATTAATGACTATATCCATTCAACATTTTAATTTTAAAATAAAACTCATGCATCTCGATCAATACTAATACACTATGGTATATAGTGCTATCTATGATTGATACCATCGATTCTATTGGCAAGTGTACTACTCTCTATATATTATATTAAGCTTCCCAATTAGTATAAGCGATTAATTTAAGAGTTGAAAATAGAGAAAAATTACTTGCAAGAAACATCAAACGTGTTGATATTAATATAAGAAAGCTAGAGAAAACAAAAATTAATGAAAGTTCCGGAAAACAGGCTGAGAATGTCAGTTCGATGTGTCACGTTGTTTCAGAAATACGTGACAAATAGTTTCCAAGGAAGCCATGTCAGCCTCCTTTCATGTTTAAATGCTAATTACCCATTTGCTTTTTGTCTTTTCTTCCGAAATGATATCTTTTTCTCATGCATATACGTGATCTTCACAACTTTTTTTTTTTTGTTTTTCATGTGGCAAGTCAAAATACAAATGATATATGATGTACAATTGTATATATGATACGATACATATCTTATAAAATGATACAGTTATTATTAAAATATATAAGATACAACATGTGAAAAATACATTTTTTTTATGCTTCAAGTGTTATTTATTAGAAAAAAATTTGTTCAAATCAAATAAGATTATTGTAAACGATAAAAGTCTCGCTCGAAAGATACATATCTAAATATGTATAAATTTCATCAAATATAATGATTATATCAATTGTAATTCTGCAAATTCAAACTAAGAACAAACTTATTGGATATTATCAAAAGTAAAATAAAAATTATAAATCTTTATGATTTTAACTCACTTCCTATATATTGTCTAACACAATAAAATACTTTCAGTGTGGGTTTACCTATAAAAACGCACGAATGATTTTAGTTGTCATTAGTTATTAATTTGATTTATTTTGTACTAACAAATGTCTACAACTTCTTATATCAATGCATCCATATATATATATATATATATGGATGCATTGAAAAGGTCTAGATATAAAGCTAGTCCAAATCTTTAAGAAAAGATGTTATTTAGTCCTAAACTTCGAATGTCGCATGTCTATTGAAAATTACAAATAAAAGAAGAGAAGGACACAATATAATTGTTCATGGAATATGGAACCGTAGCCTTAAACTTAGTTTTCGTGGGTCATACATAGTCCGATCCAAAAAATGTGAGTGTGCATGGAATATTCTATATGTTCAAATGTTATCTTGAGAAAGCAATCCAAAGCACATGCTGCCCAATTGATTGCATATCATCGTTCCTGGAATTGGAGCACTTAATTTTGTAGACCAGAGGAAATTACCAGTTTCATACTAGGGAAATTGAAAATGCGTGAAAGCAAAAAAGATGAAAAGGGTAATCTATGTATCTGTGAATCCTTTTTACAATCACGTTTTCTTCAATAAAATTGTCAATTTGTTGAATAGGGGGGAAAGGCATATGTCCCCACCTAAACTTTCCATAATTTAAAGAAGCTTTTTAATTGTGTTAAGTTCACAAAACAGATTTCTCTCCAAAAATAAAAAGTTCACAAAACAGATACAGTCAAAAAAGTGGTTGTTCCATATCATTCAAAAGAGAGCTATTGATAGCATTAAATTTTACTCTTTTCCAAAGAAGGATAGGATACAAACAAAAGAATTGAGAACACAATTACCCTAAAAGGTATCGCAATGTCTTAAAAAAACAGAGACTTTAGAATACATGCATACATGTCCTTTTACTGTCTTAATCTGCTACTCAAACTTTGATTCTAATGCAAGGCTTTTGGTTGACATCAGAATTAGCTAGTAAAAGTCTATTGCTTTTCGTTATTTAAACACCATGAAATTTAACATGAAGACAAAATAGACCAATGCGGCTGCAAAATTAAACAGGGAATTGAACTCCTTGAAATTAGGCTTTGGCATATCAACCATTCTACCCACCGATCATTCCGCATGAGTCACAGTCACACCAAAGAATATGTGGAATTGAATGGTTAAATGAAATCACGATTTGATTTCTCATATTTTTCCTAACAAATTCAGTTTTTATACTTTATCCATTCCATATTTATAAGAAGTTTTAGATTTTGATATATATATATATAGAGAGAGGAATGTAATTAGTATCTTGAATTTCATAGATAGATAAATAAATAAAACTCTTTTGCTCTACTGCTCTCTCCCATCTCAAATATAACAAGAATAAGAAAAATGTCATGGTGATTAACTAAACAAAATTAGTTAATTATATTTAATTACATTAATTTCAATAAAAAAATATTTTTTTTAATTTCCTCTTCATTAGAATTTGATATCAAAAATAAGAAAGAGTCATTGAAACTAACACTTCAACTAAATCGAGAATATTTTAGAGATAATAGAATAAAATAAAATAAAATAAATTAAAATTTTCTTACATTTTAAACCAAAAAAAATTCTTATATTTGAGATAAGAAGAAAGTACATTTGTCATCTAATTTACTCAAAATTCAAGTTTACCATTTGATTTATTTTGTTCATATAAAGGTTATACTGAAAGAGAGGTTATTCCTAAAATATTTTTCACTAAAACTAGATATGATAAATAAAATAAAGTTCTCAAAAATAAAATCTTAATTAAATGAATGATGTTTAGAAATTATATATCATATGGATAAAATTAGTTAAATTTACTTATATATGAGTCAAAAATATAAAACAATTTTATTTCTTATACATGAATCCGACCGTATATATTTTTAAACTGTTATAGGAAGTAAAATTCTTCATTTCAGTGTTTAATACTAGGACTTTTTTTTCCTTCTTATGATCTTATAAAAAAGAATCTATAAAATTATGTGCTGAATTTAATTTTTTATTCACATTCTTTTCTAAATCAATACTAGTAATAGGACGGATTTTAGCATACAAAACCATCTTAGGTTTTGCACAGTGCAAAAAGATTTTTAAGCCATTGGATATAATAGCAAATTGGTTCACCGTAGAGATTGTTCGGATGTAACATACAAACAAACAAAGTATTGAATAAATAAGTGATAGCGCACACGGTTCGATCCTACTGAAAGAAGTTTTCAATTTTTAAGGCTTTTTGCTTTTATTTATTTGATTAAAAAAACAAGCACGTGAATATAACCACACCATCATCAAATTTACGATCACTTAATTGCACTTAAATGTGCTTAATTGCACTTAAATATAATTTATAATCTTTTGGTAATTTTTTAAAACTATTTAGAAAGTTCCAGTAAATTAATTTTAATCAACCTAATGAATTTTTAAAAAATTTCAAATAAATTTTATTTATATATACATCGTTTCAATATAATATATAATATAAAAAAATCTTAAATTTAATTAATTCCTAATTAAAATGTATTTAAGGATATCATTTATTATTCTTAAAGGTGTTTTCGGATACAAGTCACTCACAAACCTAATTTGACTACTAAGTCTATTTTCTTTTGTATTTTGGTACGAGTCACGTGTTTTAATTCTTAATCTGTTGTTGACCGGTTGATTTTCTTTTTTAAAGGACCCATTTATGATTATTATTATTATTATTATAAAATAAGATACTCGTGCATTCCTATGGATTATTCTCGTTTTCACATATGTTAATAAAATTAAATGTATTTTCTAGAAGACATATATAGAGTCAACAAAAATTGTAGAAGCATATATGATATGAAGTTTGGATGATGTCAAAGATGAGTGTGATTCAAGCCAAAAATTCAGAAATGCAAGAAGAACGATGTACTTAGTTAGGATCTTAGAAAGAATTCCTTAATTGATGCTGCACAGGTTTGGCTAAAGAAAATATTTTACAAAAATTTTTTAAGAACAATTATCTTTTCAAAAAATATGATATTTCCTCTCTGGTAATTGATTATCAGAGGATGTAATCGATTATCAATGACTAAATTGATTTCAGAAAATTTGAAAATTTTGAATTTGAATTTAAAAGCCTGTAATCGATTACACAAAGTATGTAATCGATTACCAAAAGTTTGAACTGTTTGTAACAGCTTTTAGAAATTTGAATTTAAATGTTAAAAGCTTGTAATCGATTACATCATTTATGTAATCGATTATCAGTAAGGAATTTTCAAAAATAACTCCCAAAAATCACAATTGTTCAAGAAGTTTTTGAATGACCATCAAAGGCCTATAAATAGATGATTTGGGATACGAAATTCCTTAGAGTTTTTCTGAACAACATTTTCTTATCCTCTCAAAACCAAATTGTCTTATCATTCTCAAAATATTCCTTGGTCAAAACACTTGCAAATTCAATAAGGAATCTTGATAGATCTTCAATTGTAATATCCTTCTCTTAAAGAGAGAAAATTCTTCTTATTATTATTCAAAGAGATGAGGGTCTATTAAGTTGTATGAATATCTGAACACAAGGGAATGGTGTCCCTGTGTGGTTCAGAGTTTGTAAAAAGTTTTTTACAAGATAGTGAAAATCTCAAGCGGATTCTTGGGGGACTGAACGTAGACACAGGGGTGGCCGAACCAGTATAAAATATAAGTTTGGATTCTCTTTTTCCTTAAACTTCTTTTATTTATCACTATTTATCTTTTGCTTTAAAGAAATTTATTTTTGAATTGTCTTTTGAGTAATTCATATTAAGGGTGTATTGGTAATTCAAAAAGAGAGTTAAATTATAATTGGAAATAATTTTTACATCTTAATTCAACCCTTCTTCTTAAGATAACTAAGGTCACTTACCCAACAAAAATATTGTATAAATACTAATCAATAAAAAAATTTGTATATAAAATTATTAAACATAGAGTCAAAATATTATTTTATAATCAATTTATTTAATAATTAGATTTAAATTAAGTTTTAGTATAAAAATTTGAATCACATAATATAAATATTGTTCTACAAAATGTTTATTTTTGAAATTATTTAAAGTTATTTTATATGATTTATAAGTAAAAAAAATACTTTTATAGAATTTCAAATTAAGACAAAATTTGTTTACAAACATCACATGTAATAAACTATCAAAGTCTTCTAAGCTCCACCAAAAGAAAAGAATCCTTATTCCTGCAATCCATCTATACTTATAGGAATTAACATATTCCAAACATTAAAATGATTCAAATCATCAAATCACTAAAATAGTTCTGTAATTTCATTAAAATAATTATAATATTATATCATATTAATAATAATATTTTTATTAAAAAAATTGTTTCTAAATTAGTCTTATGATTTGATCTATTTAACTAAAAAAACCTTTTTAAAGAGCTTGACATTTTTGTTAAACGAGCTGAGTTGAGTCAAATCTTAAACGTGTGGTGCCATAGACTTCAGATGGACCACCCGACCTACATCCATCCCTATCCATAATGATCTTGAATATGATTAATCTCATGAATGATATTTGTGATTTTTAGCATAATCAAAACTATTTTTATTCATGATATTATTAAGTCTTTGATATGCACTTGTGTGAAATACTTGAAGAAAAAAAATTGTGGCACTCAAGTAGAATTTTTCCGGTTGACTTCATGTAATTTTTTTAAAACCCAAACTAAACCAACTTATTCATAAACGAGTTTGTTTGAGTTAGGTCAAGGGGTTTGAAAATTTAGATTTATATTAAACTTTAAGATAATTTACACAAAAAAAAGTGAAATAGAAGCAAACAATGATGCATAATGCACAAGTTCAAGGCCACATTCTATTGCATCTATCCCAACGCCTTAAAATCCAACCAACAAAGGAAAATTCTAGCACCTACACCTAGTATATCGTTCAATTAATTTGTAACATCATTTGCAACATGAGCTTTCATCTCATCCTCAAAATCTTTTTTAACCTTACACAAGATATACTTGAAGAATTTTATAGAGATGTAATAACTAATAATAATATTTGTTTTTTAATTTTTAAAAATTATAATAATATTAATAAGAAGGTTAATGAGTTTTAAAATTAAAACATTTGACTCAACCTGTACATGAACAATTTAAACGGATTGGGTTGAATTTCACCCAAACATTAAGGTAGTATTTGGTTTAGTTATACTTAGGTGCATTTGAGATGAAAGTTTCAAAAAGGGATGCGACTCTTATATTTATACATGATACTTTACTTCAAATGTTTCACCTCTTTTCATCTCAATTTATTTTCACACCTCTTTTATTCCTTTAAACCAAACAAATTCTAAAATAATTCAACTCGAAATATTTGGACCAATTTAGGTCAAATCAAGTTCACAAATGACTCGTACTCTAAACACTCCTAAGAATAAGAAATAATATCTTCAAATACATATTAATTAGCGATTAATTAAATTATAAAATTTATTTTAATAATCTAAATTAATTTAAAACAATGTATATATTAAAAAATGATTTAAAAAAATTATTAAGTTGATTAAAGTTAATTTACTGAAAATTTCTAAATATTTTAAAAAAAATCCAAAATAATATAATCATATTTAAGTGCAATTAAGAAATTTAATAATACACGTACTTAGCATTTCTCTACATAATTTGTTTTAATAAAAGCATTTCTCTATATAGTTATTAATAATTTACTGTAAACATTAAGTGATCATAATGTGGTGCTATTGGTAGTTGTGTTCGAATTCAAGATGGTGTAGTGCGGCTTGTTTTTCTTTTAACCAAAAATAAATAAAAACGAAAAATCATTTACAAAAAAATCAAAAACTTTTTCCAAGATAAATGTAGGATCTAACCCGTATGTGTTATCACTAAAGGAAAAAAACTTCTTATTTAGTACTTTATTTGTATCTTACATCCAAAAAATCTCTACCATTAACTAATTTGTTGCTATATCCAATGGCCTAAAATTCCTCCTGCACCGTGCAAGACATGAGATGGTGTTGGAGGCTAGAATCCGCAGTGATAGTACAATTCATGTTATGAAACCGAAGGGGGGCATTTGGTCTGCATTTCCATGCAAATAAAAGAGATGGTCGTAGTCTGCATTTCCATGCAAAAAACAGGAATAATTATGAATGATGATCATATAGCTGCAGCAATTGATGAGGATAGAGTGGCAGGGACAGGGATAGGGGGTGCCTAGGGGTATCATAGTATTAGGCCACATTGAAAATCATGATCAGGCTAAGGCAGTGTAGTCTTTGTTTAATGCTTATCCTTCCCAATGGAATGGCATATACTGAACAGATAGAGATGGGCTAAGTGGACCTCAAAGTCAATACACTTGATGCCCATATAGCAGCCTTTTGTCTTCTTCTCTTGCCCCTTGCCCTAGCCACGAACCCCCCCTTCTACTACTACTACTAGTACATGCCAAACACTCCTTGCCAAACTACTTTCCCACCCCTTATCTTTGTCTAAATATTTTTCAGAAAACTTTTGGGATTCGTCATAGTCCTTAGGGAACATAATCACCCTCATCATCATATGCTATACACTACTACTACTACTACTTTTCATTTCATCAATAATCAACAATATTATATGATCCACATCCACCCTTTGTTAACTTGATTGATTATCACAATCACGTAATACATGGTGCATATATAACATGAATGTCAAGAAGGATTTCGTTTTTATCTTGTGTTCAAATTCAAATAATTGTAAATTGGAATCTTTATATTGTCAAAATAGATGATATTAATTTATACTGTCCTTATATTTAATTTATAATTAAAAATGTTTCGACTTAAGTTTCAATATAAATCAAACGGATAAAAATAAGATAAATAGAAAAATAAAAATTTTGACCCATTAATAAAATTACTTTTACGTCAAATATAATTTAAGGTCTTGATAATTGGTATCCTAACACGTTGATTAAAAAATTAAAAACAAAATATATGTAACGTGAAAATCATAAAAAAAAACATTTAAAAAAATTACAAATGGCATAATTGTATGTATTCTTATGAAAAAAAAAAAAGTAATTTAATTCTTTAATCAATACTCTTATAACATTGATTACTCTTTGTAATAGTTTTATATCTGCAGATCAACCATACTTCTAATTAAGTTGAATGTTCCCCCAATCCCACGCGTGCAAGTTGAAAATTGGCAAAGGGACAAAAGAGATCCAAGATTTCCATGGTGGTGCAACATTGGGTGGAATTCACAGCGAGAGAAAATTTGGATCACATCGATGCCGGCCAAGCAGGGTGCAATAATTAACCACATTATGAGAATCTCGAATTCAGCATTAAACCCAGAGGGGGAAAACGACCACTCCTATATTTTGAGAATCTTCTCCGGAAAAGATAGAAAAGACATCTTTAAATTTCTTATTTGATGATGCATCAGATCCGAGAGTCTTCTTAGCCAATCTACAAAGATGGGCAAAATATGAATCGAGTCATCACCTGCGGCATAAATATTAGACTTTAATGTCCCAATATTTATAATATAAAATATTTTTATATTTTTTATTTAATTATAAATTATTATTTAAATTATTTTAAGATAATTATTTTAAAATTTAATAAATTTATTATATATAATAAGTTATAATTAAATAATTATATAAAAAATTTTACACTGATAATACATAACTTTTTTTTTCTGAATAATAAGACTATGATCGTTTTAATTCCACCCATCATGTTCAAATATTTAGTCTAATAAGTTTTGAAGATGAAGCAAGTGTAAAGCTAAAACCATATGTTCCCAAAATTGCCTTCAATTCGGATAAGGCAAGTCCTGAAATGGAAAATGATGTAAAGGAAATGATACCTCATAAATCATGCTAACAAAATACCCATAAATAAAAGAAAGAAAGGGTAATTATGTTTTTATCCTTTTAAAATTTTCAAATTTTGGTTTCAATTCTTAAAAAATTCTCCTATTTTCACTTCACTAATTTGGAAATATTTCACGGGATCAAAAATATACTTTACCCACAAAATAAAATATGATAGTAATATAAGTGATAGAAAAAAACTAAAAAATGTTTATTTGGTACATATGAATGAGTTTAATAGTCATGCATTGACATTGTAAAAAAATATTACACGATCATTTAATTATAAATTATAATTGATATGATTTTTAAAATAATTTTATAAAAATCAATAAATTTATCATACATGATTATAATTAGATGATAATTTTATATTATCAATGTATGTGCATGGTGTATTTTTTTTAAATGAAAAGGAGAGAAAATATTATATTTTAGAATCTTTTTCATCTTTTTGTGAGGTTATAATATATTGAAAAAATATGATGATATAATATGATTAATAGGTAATTTTATCTTTTAAGTAAATAGTCAAGAGTTTAATCTTAGATTCATATGAAAAAATATTTATTGAAAAAAATCTAACACCTAGAGCCATTAATCTTGACTCTCGAAGAAAGAATACTTCTAATTCATTATAATATATAGAGAGAATCTGTACGAGACTCACATCAAAAAGTTTTTTTTTTTTTTTACAAAATTGAAAGAAAAAGGAAAAAAAAGTGATAACTCTTATAGAAAGAAAAAAAACATAAATATTCTTATTTATATCACATGTATTTTTTTATTCGGAGTTAATGACATAAGTATTTATTCGGTTAATTTAAATAAATAATTCTATCCAAATTTTCAATTCAACAGAGATATGATAATCTTGTTTAAACCTATTTCACCCTGTACTGTGCATAAGTTTGGAACGTACCAAAATAGACAAAACGACAATAGACGAAAAAAGTCTATTTTTTTCCCATAATTTGGATTGTCTTAAAAGTGAAAGAATAGAATAAAATAAATTTGTGGGGACCATGATCAAATGCCATCCTTGCATATTGGAAAGAAATGGAGATTGAAAGACTTAGTTGTATATGAAAAGACTCCTTAATTTTAGATTTTTCTTTTTTATTAGAAATATTCATGCGTTTTATATACATATTTTTTCTTTTCTTTCACTTTCTATACAAACAAACATGAAAAAAAACATGAATCTTTCTTTATTTGCATTTTTACCTGAACATAAATTTTAAAGGTCGATCGTTTTAATGAAAAAGTCAGGTCAAAAGACATATACAAGCTATATCATAGACTCCTGACAAATGATCTAGCTCATTTTTCACCCTTACACTCGATTGCCATTATACTCCTACATTGTGATTCAGCATCAATAATGTTATTAATATGCTTTAAAAAATAAAATTTGAAATATAAATAATGTCAAAATATGATTTAAAATAATACAAAAATAAAAAATATTAATACTAAATATTTATAAGTTATTAAACTTTCAAAATGATAATATTCATAGAATTTTAGAAACAATGAATATATTATTAAAATACTTAAATATGATAAAGGCATAAAAATGTATTAAAATATTTATAAAAATAAAAAAAAAATACAATTATTATTGTTAAATATAAAATAAAATATACATTTATTATAAAATAAAATAAAATAAATGGTTCGCACCAATGTGAGTCAATCATTCTTAAATCGTTGAATAAATTTCATTCGATAACTATTTTTCAAAAATTAGCATTGAAATATTGAAAATCCATATATTTAGATCATGCGGTCTTAAACATTTACATTAGGGTGAATTACACTTTTCTCCTTTAAGAGATGAAACTATTATGTTATCATTCTCTCTTATGTTAAAATATATAATTTAGCCTGTTTAACATAACATTGATAGATTAAATAACATTCTTTTTCCCCAAAAGATGTAAGTATTATGATATCTCCCCCCCTCTTGTTATTGAAGATGAGTGCTACAACACTCATCAGGTAGTGTTTGGTTCAACTTAGTTTTGCCCTCTTTCTCTCCTTAAAAGCAGAAGTGGGACAAATGCACTTTATATAAAAGCTCTTAAAAAATAGCTTATATTTTTAGAAGAAATAAAAAAAATGAGATTTTATATATAAAAGCTAATAGGAGGAGCTTTTGAGGAGCTTATGCAGAGCTTTTTAAAGTTGGACATCATTTGAATCTTGTCTATGTATATTTTATGCTATTTTTTTTATTGTTTTGTTGCATATCTATATTTCATTATTATTTTTGGGAGATTTTTTTTCTTAATGTCGTTCCTTATTCTTTCTTGAAAATTTCAAAGCCTCTTTATTTATTACTTTGTTTTTTTTAATGTTTGATTGTAAACAAAATATTATTATTTTTAATTCAAAAATATTATTAAACAAAAATATGAAATAAGCTAGACATTTTATCATTTGTAATCAATATTCAACTTTCTTCGATAAATATTATATATATAAATATAATTTTTAAATCATCAAAAACATTTTGGATGATTTAAGAACAAATCATTTTTTAAATAATATTTATTTACTACTATAGGAATAAATTATTGTGACTACTATGAAACAATATTTATTTTATTACTATACATAAATTTAATAAGTTTGTGAATACCATAAATATCATTTGAAAGTAGTCACAAATTTAATCCCTATAATGGATTACCACTAATTAAGCATATTTGGGACAAATGTCCATTTTTTTTCCTTTTACCCTTATGTGAAAAAAAAAACTTGGGACTAATGCATTCGTTTGTTTCAAACTAGGCATGCAAATCATTTCCAAAGTTCAATAGCTGCTATAGTGACACGATTTAAAGTTGTAACTTAAAACAAGAGAGATGAGAATTAGAATAAAAAAGAAAAAAGAAAAAAAAGGAGAGATTTTAAAGAGAGAAAAAAAAAATCCTTTCGGTTGATGTTGCAGAATATATAGATAGCTTTGATAACCATAACTACCTTGTCTATCATACAGCCACATGTGAAACCCCTTCCAAAGTTTAATCACCTAGCACAACTTCAGTAATTAGTTACGCTTTGATAATGAGCGCGAGAACATATATAGAAGCAAAATGAACTTTTGGGGGAAAATTGACCCTTACTTATCCAACATTACTTTCCTAGTTAGTTTACTTTTTAAACTTGATTGAAAGTTACAGTTTTAAAAAAGCCATGTTTATTGGTTAGGAACAGGGTCAAAAAGCTCCATCACTTTTATTATTAGGCATAATCAAGAATTTTACCCCTAAATGTTCTCTTTATTATGGAACAGATGCAACTAGGAGGAGCCTTTGACAACTCCAACTTTATGAGACCATCAAGAAAGAATATTTTAGTGAATTAGTAATTATTGAAAAATATTTAAGTCTCACTTTTAGTAAAAAGTAATATCAAGATACAACATATATAAGTAAAACATAATTCTTATTTTGTAAATTAATTTTTTAGAATTAAATTAAATCTAAATTTACAATTAAAAATAAAATTAAATTTTATTTCACATTCATTATGGACCACTTACTTTATTATCCACAAATCAAATCCACATGTGTTACAAGATATATGTATTAGAAAAAATCTAAATTCTATTTAAGTTAAAAATAATAACAAGATAGAATATATATATATATATATATATATATATATATATATATATATATATATATATATATATATATATATATAAAAGAAGCCACTCACATTTTATAATTAGTTTTATGGGATTGAGATATTTCTAAACTCATGGTATAAGATTTTCAGTGATATATTATAACTATTTTGTTCTTCCTAGTTGGACTATTGATATTGTAGTGCAGATGTCTTAATTATTACTGTATAAGATAAAGCTTATTTACTATTCATTCAAGTAATGAATAAATAAATTAGAAAGTAAAAATCATGAGCAGACAAGATGAGATAACAAAGAGAGACACATCCAATCCAACCAAAAACAAATTGGTGGCAGCAATTTTGCAAATCAGGCATTTGCATTTGGGGGCAGGTTTGTGGTCTGTTTGTTTAGCTTGGAATTGCACCAAAATAAAACGATTTTACCATCCCATAGGCAGGGACATGTGTCAGTAGCCCAGAAGCTAAGAAAGTGATTATGCGTGTAAGCGTGTCATTGGACAAACATAATGTATGTGATGGCAAGAGCAGCACAATATGTCACAGACACCAATGAGTGCATCTGAATCTGACGGACCATTAATAACTTTTTACCTGCTGGTGCTTCGTGTCTCATTCGATGCTCATGAGTATGCATCATTACAATACAATTTACAAAACATTTCACAACAAAGAAAACAACTGCGTTTTAATTAAGTTGGTACATGTAAAAATTTATTAATTATCATTTAACTCGTGGATTAAGATAAAAGAGAGGCCATAGCCATACTAATGGTCATGACATTTTAATAAACGAATATTCATAATCCTAAAGTATTTTTTTGTTTGTTTATCATTTTTTATCTTTTGCCTAACACTCTAGCTCTTTCTATTCAAGATTGTGATCTTAGCTCTTATCTGAATTTAGTTGAATTAGGGAGAACACCGTTGAAGTAGAATTAGATGGGGAAATTTAAATTTATGAAAAATTTTAAATTCTAAGAATTTTAAATATTTTAATTGAAATTCTTTTATTTTTAAAATTTTGTGTTTAGATAAAAAAAATTAAAATTACGAGGGTGAAAAAAAAATAAAAGAAAAAATATGATTCGTGTACTAGTTATACGTGTTCTTTTATGCTTAGACCCGATCGATATTCCACAAAATCAGACGGTGTTGTTTCTTGAAGAACACTATAAGAAGAGAATTTCAATTTCTCATCTTTTAGAAGGAAATTGAAATTTCTTACTTTTAATTTTTTAAAATTCCAAAATTTTAAATTTTTCAAAAAAAACATCCAAATAATGAATTCTAAATTATAAAAATTCAAATTCTCTTTTTGCTCAGTTAAAATTCTCTATCCAAACCATAACTTCAAAATAGGTTAATAAATTTAAAATTGAATTCATATGGACTTTTAGAACTACCACAATCTCTCTAACTTCCTCTACATCTAAAGGGAACAATCAACCCACCGCATTCTTATTGTGAGACTTGCCTAAATGTGACACCTCCAAAGTAGATCTCCTCCACACCTCCTTCTCAAATCTACTTTTCAAGGAATTTCTCACTTCTTTTTTCCACTCATAATCAACTCACAACCCTAAACTCTAAAACATATGTCATACTTTTATTCTGGTTTCTTTTCCCCTAGAAATGAAGTGGAAGGAAATAAAAAGGAAAGAGATGAAATAGAAACATTAAATATTTTTAATTTTTTCTTTGAGAGGAAAAATAGGAAGAAAAAGAGAAGTTATTTTCATGTAGAACCTCCCACCACTCCCCCAAATTGACATGAAATGGTAGATAAATTATTTCTCTTTTTTTCATTTTTGGTTTTAATTTCTCAAAAAATAAATTTATTATTTATCATATAAAAATAATAAATGGTTTTATGATAAGAAAAAAATAATGAAGTAATTTTTTTAATTAGTATAAAAATAGTTTTATATCTATTTATTCATTTGTTTATTTTTATTTGTCTCTTTTATATGCATTCAAACTTTAGTCTTATTTTGTACGGTTGTTCTTTATCGTTTTATTAAAAATTCAAATTATTTAATTTCAAATGAAATTGCATAAAGAACTATAGGTCTTTCCCACGATATTATAAGTTGTTGACTCTTCACGAGGTAAATAATAAATAAAGAGTAAATTATATTAATTATTCTTAAAGTTTTATGAACATACACAAACTCCTCTTGTTAACAATCTCTCTTCCTTAAAAAAAAAAAATCTCTCTTATAGGGGAATAATATTTTCAAATAATTAAAGAGACTTAGTGTATTAGGAATCCAAAAAGCAACAAAAAATTATATAATTTCATAAAACTTCAAGAATAGTTAGTATAATTTAAAAAATAAATAAATAAGAAATTAAATATCTTCTTTTAATATAACTACGGAAGCTTTTAAACTATTTGATTCATAATGATTCTAGAGTCAAATATTTGTTGTTTTTATTTTTAATAAAAATTGAATCTTCTGCAGAATAAAAACAAAGTATATTTATCTAAGTTAAGCTATTGAACTAACAGTTGAACGAGATCAGCTATCATATCATAAAGTCTTTTAACAAGGCTGGATAGAAAAATATTGACGATATGAGAAATGTTAACCATTATCTTTTTTTGCAATTTTTTAGTACTATTTATATAATTAGTTAAAATTTATTAAACATAACTAATTTTAGTGAGTTTTACTTTTAAATTAGCAGAAAAATTAAATGAGAAATAGAATATATTAAAATTGGTTATTTTCTATAAATTTCAATAATATTAGAAATAGAGCATCATAAGCATCTTTTGATACAATAAATAAGAGTTAGTTTAGTTAGAGATTTTTTTATTTAATTTGGTTTAAATATGTTCTACGTACATTTAAATATTGTAGACTTTGCTTTAATCCATGTAACTTTTTTATTCTTACAATATTCACCCTCATTTTTTTTTTTGCCCTTGTGGCAGTAGGGATGAAAAATAAAATAACCATTATATTTAAAAATACTAAGAATATAGAATAAATATAAAAATTATATATTTGCACCAACATAAATTATTTTTCTTTTAGGTTAGATTTGGTACAAGTAAAATTTTAAACTTTTAACTTTTTTATTTCATGTTTAAAATTTTTTTACTGCAACAGAGGGAGTATTTATCATATTAAATAAAAATGCTGAACTGGTGGTTGGTTTAAGTAGTAATCTTTTTCAATTAATATCTTGAGTTTGAATTTTAAGTTTGAAAAAAATTCATCAAGAAAAGGTTAATCTCATTATATATTATAAATATTTCTAACTAAAAAAATTATCATTCTTAAAAAGTACTTAAAAAGACAAGAAACTTATTATATATGGCATTTTGTTATTAATAAACAACAGTTAAAAATATTTATGTTATGATTGCATGTATTACTTATTCTCATTTGTACAGTAGCATTTAAAAAAAATCGCATGACAAGTCGCTTGTTAACAATTTTTATTTTATAAAATATTAAAGATATTTCAATTTATTTACTCAAATATGAAAATTTTATAACCGCATAGTGTTAATGAACAGAAAAGAAAGGGAAAAAAAGAAGAAGAGTAGATTGAACCCTTCCAAAATCTTTTGACCAAAATAAAAACCCAATAAGAGGGCATCAAAGTGGTATATATATATATATGAGGAGATTACCGGTGCAATCATTTGTAAATTAATGATGATAAAAAGGACTGCGAATTACTTTTTAGGCTAAATATTGCTTTTGATTTTTTATATTTTAGTATTTTCTATGTTAAGTTTTAAAATTCTCGTTTTAATCCGTTATGTTTCCAAAGAATATGAATTTGTCGTATGATGTGACAGCTCGATTTTTACTTATTAAAATAATAATATTTGGAGTTGTAGGTAATATTTTTTTAGTGAAATCAAATCTATTGATTACCTAATATTTATATTTATAACTTTTATAATATTTTTTTAAGTACGATCTTCTTGCTTAAGCAAGAACATAAGCTCGTAAATTCTTATTGTAATAACTCACTTAAGTAAGTCAATTTACTAGCTAAAGTGAGATCAATGACCTACACTACACAAATATGATTTTTTTTTTTTTAAATCATTCATTCCCAAATCAATTTCTAAGTATTCATAACACTCATAATTGATATAAAACGCATCCCAACTCTCAATACAAGCTTGAATCATCACAAATCAACAATAAATTGAACATAAACCAATTTAATTCAAGAATTCTCAAATTAAGAGCACTCATGGACAAAAACCCTAAAGCATCCAAACATTCAATTACAATCAATCAAAAACATATATTAAAGGTATTTTTGGGCATTCATAACTAGTTCAAGATCAAGAAACACAAAGCTTGTGAACATTCAAGCCTACCCATGATCATTCCCATCATACAAGAGAATGAAAAGAGAGAGTTTATTCCCCTTTACCTCCAAATAAACTCCCTATAACAAGGGATCCAAGCAACAATGGTGGTCCTTATGATTTCCTTTTACTCCTTCTCTCTAACTTCTCTCCTTTTCCATCCTATGACTCTTGAACCTAATCCCTTCTCTCTAACTTTCCTTCTTATAAGACATTGGTGAATTGTGGTTTGTTGGCCTTAGCCCCAGCTCTAAGTGTTTTCTCATATCTTATATGTTATTTCTATTAATCTAACAGTGGGGTATACTAACAATATTAATAAGACAACTGACAACACATATAATAATAATAATAATAATAGCAAAACGACCATAAGGTCCTAATAAGATTTTCTTTATGTTATAACACATGAAAATTTGGTTGTTACAGATATAATTATCTTTAGTGAATGATACATGTGATTTATAAAAAGTAGGATCTTTTTGAAGTAGTTGCGAGAATTTGATTTTCATATACAACTTTCAAAACAAAATGAGTTAAAATGTGTTTTGGCGAATATGGAGTTGAAATGATTTTTTATTCATTTTCAAAATCAATATTTTTTTTTTTTGTGAATTTAGGGTTCTTTGAAATGGCTGCAAGTTTTTTATTTTTTATTTCAATATAATTTTCAAAATAAAACATGTTTGATAAAAATGGACTGAAATGATTTTTTAACTCATTTTAAAAACTTTTACATTCATTTTCAAAACAAGAAAAAATTATTTGCAAATATGATTCTTTAAAAAGGAAAACTCTCTAAATTTGACAATAACCCTAACATGTATGGTGGTCATCATGATCACCACCATCAACATTAATATCATTGTCTTTACTACCACCATCACCAACCTCCATTGCTAGCACCACCACCACGATCAACATCCCACCCCCAAATACAAAAGAAAGATAAAACAAAGGAATCAACGGAAAGAAAGAAAGAGAAGCAAGGGGAAATTTAGAGGGAGGGTATAAGTGTTTAGTTTTTTTTTTGCTTTTAATGTTCCTCGTTGATTGGATGGATGGTTAATTTTTTTTTAAAAAAAAGGAATTTCTTGTTCAAAAAATATTGATTTTTTTAGGAACTCAAATTGATTAAATTGATAAGAAAAACTATTAAAAGATTATTAGATGCTTCATTTTATTATGACATCAATTATCTTATAGATATTTCTTCAATTTAATATTTGATTTTAGAAATTTTCAAAACATAATTTACACAATCTTATCTTCACCAAGGACGGATAGAAAAGGGACTAGATATGGGTCTAGTCCCCTTCCTCATAACCTTAATTATTACTGTGAGGTAATTATAATTTATTAATTTTGATTTTGTTAATTAGCTCAATAGTAGTTAGTTTGTTTTTTTTTTTCTTATTCTAAGTTCTGATAGACTGATAATTATTAGTAACATAATTTCTCACTTTTATACAAACTGATTTTTTCCTTATTAAAAATACGAATGAACAATACGGATTTTTTTTAGAGTTATTTTTCTTTAGCTTCTTGAAACCTTTCAGATGATTGATTCTAAAGTTTTTTTTTACACATATATCCATGTTAACGTAATTACTTAATTATAAAAAATTCTGATTGATTCTACATGATAGTGTAATAATAAAAATTGTGTAATTATACGAGATTATATTCTTTTATTTTTTTGACAATCATATCAATTGAATTGATATTGTATATTTTTCTTTATTAACTAGTTTATGTTCTCTCTCTATATATTAGTAAATAATGATGCACCTTTTACTCCACTTCTTATGCCTATTTTCTACTAATATTTTTGTGCATGCTTCTGCTAATACTTCAGATTAATTTTTTTTAATTATTGCGGAATTTGGATTACAAAAAAGAAAATAAAAATTCTAACCCCCTCTAATAAAGTTCTGGATCCGTCGCTGATCTCCACTATACTATTTTATCTCTTCCGGTCATATATATGTTGGGCAAGATGTCGTGAGTCGTAACACCAATTTGTAAGGCACTTTTACAGGGTTATATTGCTGTTACTGTCTTATCCTATAAAGATTTAGGGATTGAAAGTTATGCATAATTGGTTTTCAGAAAAAGAGACATGACATTAATTAAGCATATATCTAAACTTATTTGTTTACAGAAAAAACAATTATACACTTAGTGTAAAAAGTTTTACCCTATTATCTAATTATAATTTATAATCTATCTATATGTATAATAAGATAATTAAATTTTATGTAATTAGTCGTATCAATGATTTATGATTATTATCATTTAATTCATTTGTTTATTATTTTTGTATTTTGGCTTAAATATATCTCAACTTTATGGGCCCTCTTACAATTAATGCTAAGTATTATCAAGTTAGAAGCCACCAATCCTTACTAACCTTGCTAGTCACTTCACTTATAGAAGACTTCAACCAACCCACTCAATAAATTAGTAAGCACCAATGATATTTTTTTTCCTTCACTTAGTCGTTCACACTAATAGCCGCCTATACTTAACTGCTTTTTGTTCTTGTTTTGCCACTATTAATGAATAACAAGTCCCCACTGATCTTTTCTTAAACAAGGTAAAATATATTTTTTTATCCTTTTAAAAATTTTAATTCAATTTTGTCTCTTTTGTGTTTCTATAATTTTAAAATTTATCACTTTTGATCTTCCGCTCAAAGTACTATTTGAATCATATTTTGTCCTCTAAGTGTTATTTCAACCATTTTGAAGAGTAAAAGTTGTGCATTTAAAAATTAGAGGGACGAAAAATAGAAGAAAAAAATTGTTAATGACTAAAATTGAACTTACTTTTTTACAGAAGCCAAAAAATATTTTATCCTCTGAAATAGAATCAAATATTTAACTGAATCAAACCTAAAAGGAACAAAACATAAGAAAACAACTAATATATAAAAGACAAAAATTGAAGGCATTGGGATCAAAATATGAAAATAAAGGGAAAAAAATAACAACACTACATATATCTTTATGATTTCATAAAGTCATGCTCCCCCTCAACTATACTTGGATCCGCCCCCTCCCCCTTCCATTTGTCCCCTGAATCTGTATTCAATAGTGATTTTGATATTAGTGGTATTTATTGGGTTTGACATGGGTTGGACTCCTTAGTAAAGGGCAACATTATCTTTTTATTTTTTTTGGAATAAAACATTATTACTTTATTTTAAATCGAAGTACACGTAGTTGTATCTAAATGGAGTGTATTTGATTAAAATTTTAAAAGATTATTTTGACATAAAAAGTCTTTTGAATTTTTAAATACTTTAGTTATGTTTGACAAGATATTTTATTTAATTTTTAATTTCTTTTATTAGTTGAAAAACTCATTTAATTATTTAGTAAACAAGTTTTTTTAGTAGTTTCTAACATTTTTTTAAACACCACTTGAAGTAGTATTTTTTAAAATGCTACTTGAAGTAATAATTTTTTAAAATACTACCTTCTAACTTTTAACTTTTTATATCTTCTTCCTTTTTATCCTTAATATATTTATCAAATTTCTTATTTATCCTTTTTAAATAAATTATTTTATTAGTTTCAGTCATTTTATACTTTTCAACTACTTTAACAATTAATTTTATTAAATACTTATAATTTAATAAGTTAATTTTTTAACTTTAAGCTACCAGCTAGCTTTCTAGTTTGCACCTAACTTTTTAGTTATTTTTTCTGAACATAACCTTTATAGGAATATAATGACTTTTAAGATTTTTTAACATACTTTTATGATTAAGAATTTGTAGTTTGAATTTTAATGAATTTACAATAAATTAATTTATAAGATTTTATGGATTTACAAGATTATTAAGAATTTGTAGTTTGAATTTTAATGAATTTACAATAAATTAATTTATAAGATTTTATGAATTTACAAGATTTTGAAAATTGTATGAAGTTTTAGAAAACATTCAAATTTTAACAAATAAATGATAAGTTTTGAATTTTTGCAAACAGTCAGCTTTATGAGAATTTTCACAAATAGCTTGCGGGCATGGTTTAATGGAGAAGTTATGAGGACGTTCATAATCTATTGAAGAAAAAAAAATTCATTACACACAAACTATGACAATAAAAAGAGAAAACAAGGAGAAGCTTATGGCTTTAAAATGATAGAACTCTCACAAATTTATTTGCTCTATGTTATTTTTGTTTAGAAGTTTGATGTTGTGTGTCTAAGCTAGAAGACATCAAGCTCTATGTTAATATCATCACTTCTCAAGCGGTGGACCTTGTTTTCTAAAGGGGTACTTTTTCTTCTTCATCTTCTTTGTTTTGGTGGCAAGCAGAGTGCATATTTAGGGGTGGATTGGATTAAAAAATTTAAAAGATTATTTTGCCATAAAAAATTCTATAAATTTTAAAACACTTTATAAAAATATAATGACTTTTAAATTTTTTTAGAAGACTTTTACGAATGAGATTTTGTAGTTTAGATTTTAATGGATTTATAAAATATGAATTCATAAAATTTGAAAAAACATTATAAATTTTTAAGATTTTAAAATACTTCGTGAATTTTTTAAAAACATTTAAAATTGTTGATAAATATCCATGAATTTTTCTCACCTAATACTTTAAATAAAACTCATTCCATACAAAGAACCCTAAGCTTGTTACATAATAAATCAATTTTTTCTAGCATATTTACAAGAACAATAGGTTCATTCCCCTTCAATCATCAATCATGTTAATTGTATAAAAATTATATAACTCAATGTTTGTCAATAACATGAATATTTGTAATTATTCTCACAATAACGATCCCCAAAAAAAATACACAACAATTATTTCAAACACCATTTATAGATATATCAACTCATGTACAAAAATAAACATTCATATATTTATTCAGTTATACATAAATTAATTTCACACATTCATTAAAAATAAACATGTAATCAAAATGCCCCAAATTCAAAGAATTGTGGAGATTTCTCATATCACATGTTTAAGGACATGTTGTCCATGGGACGAAAGATTAAAAAAAATTATGAATGTCTACTGTTTTCAACAAAGAGATAAGAGATTATATACAAGGAAAATAAAGAAAGAAAGTCTCATGAAATTTCATGGGTTTGAGTGAGATTATTTGATGTGTATTTTCTACTTAAAAAGTCTCATGAAATTCATTAAAATCCATCCGAAAAAAGAATCCATCCAAATTTATATACTTTTAAATAACAAAAAACATTTTTTAAGTTAATAATAAATAATCTTAATTGAATATTAATAGATTTTTATAGAATTCCGTAAAAAATTCTAATAATTTTAACTGAATACCACAAAAATTATTTTTATTATTTAAAATTTTTGATTGAATACCTCATATTTTTTTTAAAAAAATTAAAATCATTTGAAATTGTAATTAAATACACCCCTAAATGTATATAGGAAATGACATTAACTTCGATCAATACTTTAACAAATCAAGTTAATTCTCTCCTTTAGTCTAAAGTGTCTTGTAGCTAAATTGAAACTTTAACTACTATATAAAACATTTCTCGCTCAACTTTTAGATTTGCCATTGGTTAACTGTCCTCTACTTTTCCAAGAGTCTCAGTTTAGGGCAACAAATATTTTACTTCCAATATTAATTCAGTATTTTCTAAGATTCGACGCTATGTATTGAAGACATAATAATTGATATATTTTAAATTTGTTTTTATCTATATACAGAACAAAATGTTAAATTAAATTCGAGAACATTGAAGAAGAGTTTTAGAAAAATCTCATGTGAATGCCTTGGATTACTGTCCTTGTTGTGTTTTACCATCAATAAATTATGCCCACTTTGACAATAGTTTCTAACTTTGTACTCCTTATAAATCCTAAGGTTAATCATCTATATGTATTTGTAAGATGTATTTGTTATATGTGTCGTCTTGAGAAAAATGGTTAAGAAGTTTAAAATATTTCTTTTGATAAAAAAATATAAAATTTAATGGTTTAATTAAAATATAACTAATAACGAACAAAATGTTACTCTACCGTAATTTAATTTTAATAAGATGGTATACTTATTAATTTCTTAACATTTTTGTGTGTGTATAATAGTGATAATGAAGGTCGAATATATCATTTCATGCATTTATTTTAACTCTCCACTACAAGACGGAAAATAGTAGATATTAATTTCTTAACCTTTTTTCTAGGATAATGAATAGAAAAATAAAAAATCGTTTGAAAAAATCACAAACACACAAAAATATGCTTTTAAACGCGCATGCAAGCATGCGGGAGGTTCACATGAATTTTTATAGATATAAGCTCAATCCCCCCATCACGAAGAAGTGATTATGAGTTTATAATCTCTAAACACGTGAGAGGGCAGGAAGTAGACAAATATAGGGGTTTAGATTAAAAACTAAGCAAGAAAGCCAGAAAGACTACCTTGGGATTGGAGCTCTATAACCAACATACTAATAATATAACTATTCTATTACTAGCATAAAGGCATGGGTTCAGTTGCTGCAATCCTGACAAAACAGCTACTACTAGTAGCAGTAAACAATTTCAATTAAGTAATGCCCATGAGTAGGGCAAATCGCATGATTTAACCTTTCTTTGCATAAATGGTGATAAAATTGATTTTAAAATATTTATGTTTGAATGATTATGATTTGAATTGATTTTAAAGTAAAATTTAGTATAATTTTTTTTATACAATACATAAATTCCTTAAAGTTGTTTCATTTCATAGTTAATTTTTGATTCAATCAATTTTAGTCTTTTTTTTTAAGTGAAATCAAATATATAAAAAGTTTTCTAAAATTAATTTTAAATTCAAAATATATTAGGTGAAATCAAACACACGCTTAGAAATAGGCAAATGGGTTTTTCATGAGGAGGGTTTAAAAATTGATTTAGGTCATCAATTTTTGATAGGTGGAGAAAGAGGGCATGCAATGCAATCAATCTGAGTGAGGATGGGGACAAGGTGCTTGAAGAATTGTGGAAGAGAGGATATGGGTAATGGAAAGGGGCGTGTGAAATAAAAATCAAATGTTTCCTATGCGTATAACATGTGTGTCGAGTAAGGTAGGGTGGATGAGGGCACAGGTGTTATAGGACACTACCCACTAATGTTTTTCTTATTCAATCATCAATGCACATTGCTCAACAGCACTAGAGCACCTTCTTAAGTAGCTTCTGCTAGTACCCATAACTTGCTCAGCATAAACAAAATATTTTGTGACACAAATAAAACAAAAATTAATTGTCAGAATTGCCCATTCACAACGATTAATTTAATTGCTCCATCCTCACTCTTTTTTTTTAATAACAAATTCATGGTTTTTGTGGTGGATTTTTTGGGGGGGTCTCTTTCGTTAAGTATGCAAACTTTGGTTGGAAAGTAATGGATGAATCATTTGGTTAGTGAAGCAGTCCTCTTCTAGATAGGAACCTTTTTATGTGATTTGTTCAACACTTTTGGATAAAGGACCAATACAAAACAGATCAAGTGGAAGGGAATTAAGAGAGGGGAACCAAAATGGCAGTGTTGCACTTACGCACATAATTGGCACTATTATGGTTAGTGACTGGCTATGACAACTTATTTTCTTGGATAAGCCCCATTCTAGCTACTCTTTCCCATTAATATCAAGATTCACACCGCCCCAATATTTTGAGATGGTGGAATTATTGGTACTATTCCATTTTTCTTCTTTTTCAAGAAGGATTGATATTTACATAAAGGAATTATTTGCCGTGACAACTTCTTTGTTTTCCTTCATTTGACACCACTAGTAGTAAGCAATTTTCATTCATATATGCACGTATATATGTTTTCGTTTTTCACTTCTTTTTTTTCATTTGCTACGCTAAAGCAGTTTTCAATTATATATATAAGTCTGGAAATTTGTTCTCAATTAGATCAATTTGTTTTCATTTCTATGCTAGGATTTGTTCTCAATTAGATCAAGTTGTTTTCAAAGAGAAATAAATGTGACAGGAGAGAAAAAATAGTGATGAGAGAGGAAAGAAAAATTAGTGGGGCAAGTAACAAAATTTTTATTTCTTTTAAAATTAAATTACCATAATAACCTTGAAAAAAAATTACTAAACAAACAAGAGTGGTAGGATTTTTTGTCCAAATGTTTGAATTATTTAAAATCACATTTTAAGGGATTTCTTTTTTTTTTTTTTAACTCAAACCAACATATATATGAAGTATATGTTTATTAAATTTATGGTGATTTTTTTAATCTAAGACTGCAACATTCAAATATATTAGACATTTAATTAATGGTGTGTTTGAAACATGTTAGGTACAATTAGACATGGATTCTCAATGCAGCTAATTATTGTTTTTGGGTGCATGAAAAAAATGTTTTGCAAACTCGAGACCTTGATTAAGATATGTAAGCTTGGGAGTGTTCAAGCCAATGATATGTTGGTATTTATTAGTTATTAAGCTCAAATTATTTTATTTTATTTAATGGGATAAATATGTTTTTAATCTCTTTAAATATGATCATGTTTGTTTTATTCCTAAACAAAAAAAAATTCATTATTGCATTTCATTTATGAAAATATATCACATGTGATCATTGTCATTCACAAAAAGATAATCCCCCTTCATTTATGGAACTATCAGGATCGGTTCAACATGAAAGAAATCTAAAATAAATTTAAAGAGGATTTTTTTTTAATTTTAAAAGAAATAATTATATTTTGGATCTTTTTCCCAACACACGTAACATTTTTATCAATATATGTAATCTTTTTTACTTTATAAAAATCAATAGCAAATAAACTTTATTTATTTGATGGACCTAAAATATAAATTTTAGTTATTTTACCCTTGAATTGACCCTGAGAACTACATATGACTTATTTTGTATTTTTCATAAATAAAAGACTAAAAAAATGATTTATTCTCTAAGGACTAAAAACAAATATTACTAACAAAAGTCATGGGTATAACTGGTTTGACACTTGTGTTTTTTAGTCAATGACCGAGGTTAAAATCCCGATTTGAATATAGAGTTGTGACTATATGTATTATTTTATTTAAAAATGGGCTGATCCAATGAAAATGAGATAAATTGGATACTAAATAAAATTTAAAATACCTCCTAGTTAAAAAATATTATTCTATTTGCGGATATTAAAAACATATTTATCCTTAATTTAATTCATTGCATACAACAAAAAATTTAAATAATATATAAAATAATTCATAAATTTAACGGTTAAGAATATACTTAAGCTATGTTTGACAAGTCATTTTATCTAGTTTTTAATTTTTTATTAACTAAAAAGCTGATTTATCTGTTTAGTAAACAAACTTTTTTTAAGTAACTTTTAGAGTGTGTTTGATTCGCTAAAAAAAAAGAAAAACTGGACAACACAAAAGTATTTTTCCAGCGTTTGATTTTAAAAATAACTGAGGAATAATACAAAATAAAGAATGATGAACTGAACAAATATTCAGAAACTTGTAACTCATTAAACTACACTACAACTTTTTGTTCGGTGACTAACAAAAGTAAAAATATAATACTATTCATATTTTCTGATTTTTCATTATCCCACACCTTTTTTCCTTTTCCATATGTGCCTCTTTCTCTAAACCTTCCTTTCCAAACGTCGTACCTTGGTCGCCGACGATGGCTGTATGGACAATTGATGTTTCCTTTTTGCTCATTATTTTTTTCTTTTTATTATTAATTTATTCAAATATTCACATTGTCTTCTTGCTCCTTCTCGCTATGTTTTTTTTCTTTTGGCCAACTTCGATGAGGCCGCATCATGCCACTATGACCCTATGGTGGTCTTGCGCTGCCATTGCCGTGATGCTATGGTGGCCTTGCGCTGCCAGACCCTACACTTGGTGACGTCAAGGGCCACGCCTCTTTCAAGGAGGTGTCTCTCATTTGTTGTGTCGTCAAGGTGTTGCTAATGCACTTGGGGTTTTATAGTAAAATTTACATTTTTTTTTGTCCAGTATATAAGCACATCAAACAAAATAATCACAAAATTACTAGTACTGTATCGACCACCAAATAGTGTACAATACAAAAAGTTATCTTGTGATTCAGCTACTTGTCCAATGTTATTTTGTCTGTGATGTCTTTTTAGCAAATCAAACGTACCCTTAGTGTTTCAAAAAACTACATGTAATGTTTTTAAAAATGCTAGCTTCTAGCTTCTAGTTTTTATATTTTATTTTTTTATCCTTGAAATATTTATTCAATTTTCTTATTACCTTTTTAAATATGTCATTTATATCATTTTTTATCTTTCAGCTACTTCAACAACTAGTTTTATTGAACACTTATGATTTAATAAGTTAACTTAAAAGTTTATAGTTACCGCTAATTTTTTAATTTTGAACTAATTTTTAAGTTAATTTTGCCAAACATATACTTAAAAGGGTTACATTAACCTCTTCAAAAGGTAACACTCTTTATTGGAATTTTTCTATGATATAAAAGTATGTAAGATATGCATATGTAACATAAAAAAACAGAGACAAAAAGGAAAATGCATTAGATGAAAATATAAGAGAGATATTTGAAAAAGGAGAAATAGAGTATAAATAAAGTGACATGTTTTGTTGTTTAGTTTAAGAGAAATATGTGAGAAATGGAGTAAAAATAATATAAAGAATGCTTGCGGCTCTCTCTTTGACATGTTCTCTATGATTGGTTAGAAATTATTAAAAATTATCAATTTTGGTACGTTTCATTTTTCATTTAACATAAATGAGAAGCAAAACTACAAAAATTGGGATTTCCAATAAATTCTAAATCAATCTTAGATACATCGAGTGTGTTTGATAAAATATTTTAATTAGTTTTAATTTTTTTTAGTTAGCTGGAAAATTTGTTTAACTATTTGATAAAAAAATTTTTTTAACAACTTATAGCATTTTTTGAAACGTTAACTTCCAACTTTTAGTATTAATTCCCTTTTTGTCCTTAAATATTTATTAGATTTTCTTTTTAATTTTTTGATAAATTTTTATTTTTATCTTTTATTTAATTGTATATTTTTTAACTATTTCAACATAATTTTATCAAATACTTATCATTTAATGAAATAACTTTTCAGCTTTATGCTAACTTTTAACTAACAATTAA